>NC_058418.1:1200139-1210790 GCF_002201575.2 Neomonachus schauinslandi
TTTTTTTTTTTTTTATTTTTTTTTTTTTTTTTTTTTTTTTTTTCTTTAAAGATTCTATTTATTTATTTGAGAGAGAGAGAATGAGAGAGAGAGAGCACATGAGAGGGGAGAGGGTCAGAGGGAGAAGCAGGCTCCTTGCTGAGCAGGGAGCCCGATGCGGGACTCGATCCAGGGACTCCAGGATCATGACCTGAGCCGAAGGCAGTCGCCCAACCAACTGAGCCACCCAGGCGCCCCTCTTTTTTTTTTTTTAAGATTTTATTTATTTATTTGACAGAGAGAGACGCAGCAAGAGAGGGAACACAAGCAGGGGGAGTGGGAGAGGGAGAAGCAGGCTTCTCCCAGGACCCTGGGATCATGACCTGAGCCGAAGGCAGACGCTTAACGACTGAGCCACCCAGGCGCCCCTATTATTAGCTATTCTTGTTAATCTCTTACTGTGCCTGATTTATAAATTAAACTTTATCATAGGTATGTACACAAAAAAGTAGTATTTATAGGGTTCAGTACTATCTGCAGTTTAAGGTATCTGCTGGGGGTCTTGGAATGTATCCCTCATGGATAAGGAAGAACTACTGCACATTACAGTATTGTTAGCCATAGGCTGCTGTATGGTAGGTCTCCAGGACTTATTCATCTCAATAACTGAAACTTTATACCATCACTTTTAACCATCATTTCCCCATTTCCTCCTTACCCTAGCCCCTGCAAAGGCCCCCTTGTCAAGGTTAGTTGATCTTATATTTATGGGTTTATTTCTGTGCTGTCTATTCTGTTCTGTTGGTCTATAATGTTTTGATTACTATAGCTTTGTAATATAATTTGAAATCAGGAAGTGTGATGTTCCCAGTTTTGTTCTTCTTGCTCAAGAATGCCTTGGCTATTCAGGGTCTTTCATGGTTCTGTGTTAATTTTAGGATTGTTTTTCTACTTCTGTGAAAAATGCCCTTGGTATTTGAATCTGTAGATTGTGTTGGGTCATATGGAGACTTTAAGAATATTAATTCTTGGGGCGCCTGGGTGGCTCAGTCATTAAGCATCTGCCTTCTGCTCGGGTCATGATCCCAGGGTCCTGGGATCGAGCCCTGCATCAGGCTCCCTGTTACACAGGAAGCCTGCTTCTCCCTCTTCCACTCCTCCTGCTTGTGTTCCCTCTCTCTGTGTCAAATAAATAAAATCTTTAAAAAAAAAAAAAAAGAATATTAATTCTTCCAATCTATGAACAAGGATATTTTTCCATTTATTTGTATCTTTAATTTCTTTCATCAGTGTTTTATAATTCTCAGTGTATAGATCTTTCACCTCTTTGGTTACATTTATTCCTAAGCATTTTATTCTTTTTGAAGCTATTGTAAAAGAGATTGTTTCTTAATTTCTTTTTTTTTTTTCACAGTTCATTGTTAATATATAAAAATGCAGCTGATTTTTGTATGTTGATTTTGTATCCTGCAACTTTACTGAATTCATTTATTCTAACAGGCTTTGGGTGCAGTCTTTGGGTTTTCTGTGTAAAAGATTATGTCATTCACAAATAGAGACAATTTTATTTCTTCTTTTCCCATTTGCATGCTTTTTATTTCTTTTTCTTGCCCAATTACTCTGGCTAGGATTTCCAGTACTATGCTGAATAGAAGTGGCAAGAGGGGTCATCCTTGTCTTGTTCCTGATCTTAGCCAAAAGACTTTCAGCTTTTCACCATTGAGTATGATGTTGGCTGTGGGCCTATCATATATGACTTTTATCATGTTGAGGTACATTCCTTCTATACCTAGTTTGTTGAGAGTTTTTATCATGAAAGCATGTTGAATTTTGTCACATGCTTTTCTATCGAGGTGATATGATTTTTATCCTTCATTTTGTTAATGTGGTATATTACATTTATTGATTTGTGTTTGTTGAACCATCTTTGCATTCCAGAGATAAATCCCAGTTGGACATGGTGTATTATTTATTTATTTTTTTAAAAAAGATTTTGTTTATTTATTTGACAGGGAGAGACACAGCGAGAGAGGGAACACAAGCAGGGGGAGTGGGAGAGGGAGAAGCAGGCTTCCCGCGGAGCAGGGAGCCCAACGTGGGGCTTGATCCCAGGACTCTGGGATCATGACCTGAGCTGAAGGCAGACACTTAACGACTGAGCCACCCAGGTGCCCTGGTGTATGATCCTTTTAATGTGCTGTTGAATTTGGGTTACTAGTATTTTTTTGAGGATTTTTGCATCTAGGTTCATCAGGGATATTGACCTATAATTTTCTTGTGTGGTAGTATCTTTACCTGGCTTTGGTCTGAGGGTAATGCTGGCCTTGTAAAATGAATTAAGATGTGTTCCCTTCTCTTCAGTTTTTTGGAAGAGTTTGAGGAGGAATGACATTAAATATTTCATAGAATTCATCAGTAAAGCCATCAAATCCTATGCTTTTCTTTTGGGGGAAGGTTTGGTTGTTTTTTGTTTTGTTTTTTTAAGATTTTATTTATTTGGCAGAGAGGGCACAAGCAGAGGGAGAAGCAGGCAGAGGGAGAGGGAGAAGCAGGCTCCCCACGGAGCAGGGAACCTGATGTGGGGCTCAATCCCGGGACCCTGAGATCTTGACCTGAGCCGAAGGCAGACGCTTAACTGACTGAGCCACCCAGGCACCCTGTTTTTTGTTTTTAAGGGGAAGTTTGGGTTTTTTTTAAAGGTTTTATTTATTTATTTGACAGAGACACAGCGAGAGAGGGAACACAAGCAAGGGAAGTGGGAGAGGGAGAAGCAGGCTTCCTGCCGAGCAGGGAGCCCGATGCGGGGCTCGATCCCAGGACCCTGGGATCATGACCTGAGCCGAAGGCAGACACTTAATGCCTGAGCCACCCAGGCGCCCCTAAGGGGAAGTTTTTGATTACTCACTCAAATGTCCTTACTCATTATTGATTTGTTCAGATTTCCTATTTCTTCATGGTGGTATGTTTCTAGGAATTTATCCCTTTCTTCTAGGTTATCCAGTTTGTTGATGTACAGAGGTTAGGGTTAGTGTCTTCTCTTTCATTTCTAGTTTTATTTGAGTCTTTTTTTCCATAGTCTAAAGGTTTGTCAATTTTATCTTTAAAAAAACAAAACAAAACATCTTAGCTTTGATCTTTTCTATTGTTCTTCTAGACTTATTTATTTCCACTTTGACCTTTATTATTTCTGTCCTTCTGCTAACATCAGGCTTAGTTCTTTTCTAGTTCCTTAAGATGTGAAGGTAGAATGTTTACTTAGGATCTTTCATTTTTTCTTGATGTAGATATATATCTGCTATAGCCTTCCCTCTTAGAACTGCTTTTACTGGATCCCATAAATTTTGGTATTGTTTATTTTCATTTATCTCAAGATATTTTTTGATTTCCCTTTTGATTTCATCTTTGACTCATTGGTTGTTCAAGAGTGTGTTCTTTAATTCCCACATATTTGTGAATTTTCCAATTCTCCTCCTGTTATTAATTCCTACTTTTCATTGTATTTGGTCAGGAAAGATACTTATATGATTTCAGATTTCTTAAATTTGTTAAGACTTGTTTTGTAGCCTACCATATGATTTATCCTAGTTACTTTTCCCTGCATTCTTGAGTAGAATATGTATTCTGCTGCTGTTCAATGGAATGTTCTGTATATGTGTGTTAGCTCCCTTTGGTCTGTAGTATTGTTCAGGTCATTGTCTCCTCTACCATCAAGGTTTTAAAAGATGTGAAAAGATCATATTATACAGATAGCTGAAAAAAAAAGCATGATGAATACTCTCCCGCATAGTCAGCATGATTCATCAGTATTTCTCTTTTTTCAGTTTGTTGGCATGGGATGGAGGATGAAGAGGCACCTTTTGAACAGAGCGTTTCTGGAGAAGTTTTGTCACGGGTCAGGACTCCAAAGGCAGGTCCATCCAACCAGAAGACTCACCCCTGTGAGAAATGTGTCCCAATCCTGAAAGACATTTTGCACCAGGCTGATCTACCTGGGCAGAAACTATACTTGGATGGAGCATGTGCAAACCTACACCAGCTTCAGAAGCATTACACTGCAGAGCAAAGGGAGGTAGAGAGGGCCTCATCTGTAAAGAGCTGCATATTCCATATGTCACGGAATCCCTTCACCTGTAGGAAGGTTGGAAAGGAGTTCCCGGCCACATGGAGCTTTCTCCAGCACCAGGTCATTTTCAACAGTGAGAAGCCAAACAAAATCACCAAGTGTGGGGAGGCCTTTCATAGTGGAAAAAGTCATTACAAATCACATGATGGGAAAGCCTCGAACCACAAACGAAGTCTTGTTTATCACCCAAGAGTCTCCACTAGAAAAAGGGTTTATGAGACCATCAAATATGGGAAAGCTTTTCGCTGCAAGTACTCACTTGTTCAGCTCCAGAGAGTCCACATTGGAGAAAGGCCTTACGAGTGCGGTGAATGTGGAAAATCTTTTAGGCAAAGAGCTACCCTCATTATACACCAGAGAGTTCACACTGGAGAAAAGCCTTATATGTGTGGTGAATGTGGGAAATCCTTTAGTCAGTGCTCCAACCTTATTGAACACTGCAGAATCCATAGTGGAGAAAGGCCTTATGAGTGTGAGGAATGTGGGAAAGCCTTTGGGTGCAAATCCAGTCTCATAAGGCACCAGAGAACTCACACTGGAGAAAAGCCTTATGAGTGCAGTGAATGGGAAAATTCTTCAGACAAAGCTTCACCCTCGTTCAACACCAGAGAATTCACACCACAGTAAGGCCTTATGTGTGTGTCCAGTGTAGGAAATCCTTTAGCCAAAGAGCTCCTCTCATTAGACACCAGAGAGTTCACACCAGTGAAAGGCTTTATGAGTGTGGGGAATGTGGGAAAGCTTTTGGATCCAAATCCAAACTTGACTGGCACAATAGAAGTCACACTGGAGAAAGGCCTTATGAATGCACTGAATGTGGGAAATCTCTTAGACAAAGCTACAGCCTCGTTGAACACCAGCGAATTCACAGTAGAGCAAGGCCTTTTGAGTGTGGCCAGTGTGGGAAATGCTTTAGCAGAAGAGCTATTTTCACTAAACACCAAAGAATTCACACTGCAGAAAGGCCTTCTAAGTGTGGTGAACGTGGGAAATCCTTTAGTCGAAGCACCAGCCTTATTCAGCACTGCAGCATTCACACAGGAGCAAGGCCTCATGAGTGTGGCCAGTGTGGAAAATCCTTTAGGCAAAAATCTGTTCTCATTCAACACCAGGTAGTTCACACTGGAGAAAGGCCTTATGAATGCAGCAAATGTGGCAAATCCTTTAGCCAACGCTCCAGCCTCAACCTCCACCGTAAATTTCACACCCTGGAGAGGGCCCATGAATGCAGGAAATATGGGAAATCCTTCACTGCAACATCTGATGTTGTTTAGCATCAGGAAGTCCACACTTGAAAATAGGCTTAGATTTGAAGAAAACATGCTGTCTCCTTGTTCACTCTAATGGCACTAAATAGTTTGTGTGAGGGAGCCATGTGCCTGAAGTTAAACCTCGTACTTGCAAGCAACTGGAGGGGTGAAATTCCCCATGAGTTTATAGGCATGTGTGAGGTTTACAGGAGCTGCACTGCACATTCCAAACCACCCAGGACTCTTACCAGAGTTAGATCACTACCAGTTTCTCTAGTAGAAGCCATCCCACTTCCATTACCTTGTATAGTGTTTCATTGGTCACCCCAATGTGCCTAAGGCAAGGCAGATGTTTGTGTTCTCTCCCGTTCCCTGGAGGAAATCTTGAGTAGTCTTTGCTCTTACAGTGATTTCCCTTTTCGGATTAAGTAGGAATATGACCCAGTTTGGGCTAAGAATAGGCTCTGCTGGAGGCTTGCAGGGAAGGCTTACCTTCTTCATGGAAACTGTTGGTTTCACCTAATACTTGTACTTGATTTTTCCAGCCTTCAGGTCACCAACCAGTAATGATCTGCCTCATTGTTCTGGTTTGTGCAGCAATAAAGTTCTTATTGTTTAATCTATCTTTAGTCATGGGAGTTGTAGTCACTGTTTTGGGTGGAACACAGAATCGTGCTTGTGTAGGGGCCCCAACTTTGTGCAGCTCAGTGGGGACAATACAATGACAGAGAGTAGTTCTCATTCCAGTTTTGGCCTAATGTGCATTGCTGCACAAGACTAGGAACCAGTTCAGTGCTTCGTGGTCCTAATTTGTGGCCTAGATGCCTCCATCTATTGTGAGACCATAGGACACCCTAAGGAAGGGTCCCTTTTTTTTTGGCAAGCTCTGGTGCCTTTAGGAATGGCATGAATTTATTCTCTTGCTCCCAGAAGGTGTCACGTGATGCCCAGCACTATTGAGGGAAAGATTTTCACCAGGTTCTACAAAGGAGCAAAGTGTCCTGATGTTTATAATTCTGAAGACTGGTATCACTCATCAGACTACAGGAGCCAGTTTCAACCATAAATGGTACTGATATCCTGGACGTAATAAATAGGCAGGGGAGAGGCCTGCAGCAAACTAGATGATATATGCCTCTTCTGAAAGTGCATCCATAAATCTTCCATTGACTCTGGTTGTGAGGAATTACAGTACTTCCAGAGCTGTGTATCTCCTGTAGCTGAAATCATTGTCAGAGCAAATAATCTAAAGATTCTGTGAATTCTCATTGTCTTCCTGGGCTGTTCACCTCAGTGGTCATCCATTGCTCTAAAGAAGGCAGAGAAATGAAGACAGAGAATGGAGATCGTGTTGTCCCAGGATGTGGCTTTTGTGGTCCAGCCAGTGTTCGATTTGTCCCAGGTTGGAACAGCTTCCATTGCTCACCAATTTTTCCTGCACAGATTCAGGGCTGCTCTTCCTCAGGAATAAGGAAAAATAGAGTGGAGTCGGTACTGGGTTGTTAAACCTGGTTTACAAAAAGTGGGTGATTCAGATTTTTTATTTTGAACTTTTTGGGGGGAGTTTATTGAGGCATAATTGACATGCAATAATCTACACATATTTAGTGAACAATTGAAAATTTTTGTTACACATTTAAACCCATAAAACCATCATCATCATGATGATGAACAACCATGATGTACCTCATGCTTTTTTATAATCTCTCCTTGTCTTTACCAGACCTACAGGGATCCAGTGATTTCCTTTCTTTAAAAACTGTCTAGAATTTACATGAATTGAGTCATAAAGTGTGTACTCTTTTCTGATATTTTCCACACTGCATAATTATTTTGAGATTCCCCAATGTTTCTTATATGAATGGTTCTTCTTCTTTTTTTTTTTTTTATTTATTTATTCATGAGAGTCAGAGAGAGAGAGAGAGAGAGGCAGAGGCAGAGGGAGAAGCAGGCTCCCCGCCTAGCAGGGAGCCTGATGCGGGACTCGATCCCAGGAACCCGGGATCACGACCTGAGCCGAAGGCAGACGCTCAACCATCTGAGCCACCCAGGCGCCCTATTCTTCTTATTTTTGAGTAGTATTCTTCTCTACGGATATGCCACTATTTGTTTTATCCATTCATCTGTTAATGGGCAGTTGGGTTGTTTCCAGGTTAGTGCTGTTAGAAATAAAGCTTCAATGAACATAGGCATATGATTCTTTATGTGAATATGTGTTTTGTTTCTCTTGTACCAATACTTCAGAGAATGTGAATGTTTTAATATTTAAGAAACTGCCGAACTGTGATCTAAGCTGGTTATACCCATCTGTGTTCCCACCCACAGTATATGAGCTTCTGTTCCTCCAATTTTGCCAATACTCCATATTGTCAGTCTTTTTAAATTTTAGCTGTTTTAATAGAGGTGTAATAGCATTTCACTGTAGTTTTAATTGCAGTTTTTTTGATGTTTCATGATGTTGAGCATTTTTTATGTTTATTTGCCTCTTGTTATCTTCTTTAATTTGCTTATTTTAAAATGGATGTTGGCTGATACTTTTTATTAATAAATAAAAAGACATATTTTGGAACACTCATTTTTCAGCAATGATGTGTCCTCTGCCAAATGGAAGTATTGTTTTTGAATTCTATAAGAATGTCTTCTCAATTTCTTTTGTGCTATTCACAGTGTAACACCCACAGAGGCTATATACTTTTGAGCATTATCTACATTCTTAACATATTCTCCATCGTTTTCTGGTCTAGACATTCAATAAACAAGCCCTGTATTGGAGTGTTTGTCAGTTTCTCTCATGTATATACTCCCATCCTAGTCAATTTCAGGTTGCCAAAATGATGTCACTGAACATGGATTTGGGAAGAAATATGCAGTAGCACAACACTGTATTCTATATCCACCATACAGATAACAGTAGTCATCAATGACCTCAGGAATATATATGAGTAAGACATAGTAAAAATTTGGAAGTGACAATTTTTGAGTATTTATTACATTTACTTTTTTTTTTTTTAAGATTTTATTTATTTATTTGCCAGAGGGGGAGAGAGAGAGGGAGAGTACAAGCAGGGGGAGTGGCAGGCAGAGGGAGAAGCAGACTCCCCGCTGAGCAGGGAGCCCAATGTGGGACTTGATCCCAGGACCCCGGGATCATGACCTGAGCGGAAGGCAGACGCTTAACCATCTGAGCCACCCAGGCGCCCCTACATTTACTTTTTTAAAAGATTTTATTTAATTTGTGAGAGAGCACAAGCAGGGGGAGTGGCAGGCGGAGGGAGAAGCAGTCTCCACACTGAGCAAGGAGCCCGATGTGGGACTTGATCCCAGGATGCTGGGATCATGACCTGAGCCAAAGGCAGACACTTAGCCGACTGAGCCACCCAGGCATCCTTAATTACATTTACTTTAAGAAAATAGCTTTTTTTGGGCGCCTGGGTGGCTCAGTCGTTAAGCGTCTGCCTTCGGGTCAGGTCATGATCCCAGGGTCCTGGGATCGAGTCCCACATCGGGCTTCCTGCTCAGCGGGAAGCCTGCTTCTCCCTCTCCCACTCCCCCTGCTTGTGTTCCCTCTCTCACTGTCTCTCTCTGTTGAAAAATAAAGTCTTTAAAAAAATTTTTTAAAAATAGCTTTATTTAAGTATAATTGTCTTATATTATATTATGCATATTTAAAGTATACAACTTGTGTTTTGATACATGCTTACCCCCTGAAACCAAATGTTCTGCCCATTTTATTTTATTTATTTTTAAAGATTTTATTTATTCATTTGACAGAGAGAGACACAGCAAGAGAGGGAACACAAGCAGGGGGAGTGGCAGAGGGAGAAGCAGACTCCCCGTGGAGCAGGGAGCCCAATGTGGGGCTCGATCCCAGGACCCTGGGATCATGACCTGAGCCGAAGGCAGATGCTTAACGACTGAGCCACCCAGGCACCCCGTTCTGCCCATTTTAATGCACTCCTCCTAAATGATAGACATATTTGCCTTTTGCAATGAATATTTTCAGATATATACATAAAAGGAAATGTGTCATGAAGCCTTATGAGTCCAACCCTAGTCTTTCAACATTGATCAATTCTTGGCTGTTTTTGTTTCCTCTATCCCCACTCATATTACTAGATTATTTTACTTATAATCCAACATCTTGTTCAATGCCTAATCTCTTCAGAGTGCATTTCCAAAATGTAAGGACTCTTTTGTAATCCTAATAACTTTTTTAAACAAAATATTTGAAGTATCATAAGATATATTGTCAGTGCCCTGTTCTCTCAGTTTTCCTAAACTGTTCTTTAAGGCAATCAGATCCCAAATGGATATATATGACCTTTAGTAGATGTGTCTAGTCCCTACTAACTTAAAACCACTTCATCGTCTAATTCTTAGACCATTTGTTGAAGTTGCTTAGTCATTTATCAGAATTTGCTGTTCTGGATTTGTCAGGAACTTCCTGAGCTTCAGAAAGAAACAGAAATCGAGATCCAGGAGGCACAGAGAGACTCCCAACAAAATCAACCCAAGGAGGTACACATCAAAATGCATAGTAATTAAAATGGCAAAAAGTGGGCGCCTGGGTGGCTCAGATGGTTGAGCGTCTGCCTTCGGCTCAGGTCATGATCTCAGGGTCCTGGGATCGAGTCCCGCATCGGGCTTCCCGCTCCTTGGGAGCCTGCTTCTCCCTCTGTTTCTCTCTGTCTCTCATGAATAAATAAATAAAATCTTTAAAAAAAAAAAAATAAATAAAAATAAAATAAAATGGCAAAAAGTAGTGATAAAGAAAAATTTTAAAACAACAAGAGAAAAGAAAACAGTTATAAACAAGGGAAATCCCATAAGTCTATCAACTGATTTTTTAGCAGAAGCTTTGCAGGCCAGAAGGGGTGGCATGATATATTTAAAGTGCTGAAAGAAAAAACCTGAACCAAGAATAGTCTACCAAACAAGGCTATCATTCAGAATGGAAGGACAGATAAAGAGTTTCCCAGACAAACAAAAGTTAAAGAAATTCATCACCACTAAACCAGCCTTACAAGAAATGTTAAAAGGGGTAGAAAGGAAAGAAGCAAGAGTAAGAAAAGTAGGAAGCATAAAAGCTGTAAAATAAAGTATATCTATAAAAATCATCAAGGGATTCACAAAATAAAAGGATGTAAAGTATGATACCATACACCTAAAACATCAGGGGGAGTGAGTAAAAATTTAGTGTTTTTTTTTTTAAAGATTTTATTTATTTATTTGAGAGAGAGAATGAGATAGAGAGAGCATGAGAGGGGGGAGGGTCAGAGGGAGAAGCAGACTCCCTGCT
>NC_058418.1:1210800-1260565 GCF_002201575.2 Neomonachus schauinslandi
CTCCCTGCTCAGCAGAAGCCTGTTTCTCTCTCTCCCACTCCCCCTGCTTATGTTCCCTCTCTCACTCTCTCTCTCTCCCTGTCAAGTAATAAATAAAAATCTTAAAAAAAAAAAAAGCCAGCAAACCATGAGAGAAGAAAGGAACAGAGAAAAACAACAAAACAACTATAAAACAAGTAACAAAATGGGAATAAGTACATACCTATCAATAATTACTTTGAATGTAAATGGATTAAATGTTCCAATCAAAAGTAGGGTGACAGAATGGATTAAAAAGTAAGAGCCCATCTATATGTTCCCTATAAGAGACTCTTCAGACCTAAAGAAATCTGCAGATTGAAAGTGAAGGGATGAGGGGTGCCTGGGTGGCTCAGTCGGTTAAGTGTCTGCCTTCGGCTTGAGTCATGATCTTGGGGTCCTGGGATCGAGCCCCGCATCGGGCTCCCTGCTCCGCGGGGAGGCTGCTTCTCCATCTCCCACTCCCCCTGCTTGTGTTCCCTCTCTCTCTGACAAATAAATAAATAAATAAATAATCTTTAAAAAAAAGAAAGTGAAGGGATGAAAAAGCATTTGCCATGCAAATGGAAGTGAAAATAAAGCCAGGTTAGCAACACTTAGACAAAATAGATTTTAGAATTATTGATGCAATAGTATTAACCATAACAAAAAATAATATCATATATTTTCTTGTAGACTGTCTTCATGACTCAGGAAAAAAGATATTTCTTCTCCTTGAAATTACTGTCTGTATTATACTCTGCATCCCACCCTTTTCCACATTCTCCATTCATTTATTTGTCCTCCTCTTTGTCTATCAGACTTAAAGGCATTCCCTTGCACTGTGTCTGTCTGACCTTCGTGTCCTCTAAATACAAATATGATATTTAGTCTTGTCTATTTCACATCTGACTGCAGAGGCAGCTGCAGCCATCAAGCAAATGAATTGGCTTCACTGTCAAGTTGTGGCCTCTTCCCTCTAATCATCCTTCAGGCTAACTAGCCAGCCACTAAGTGCCCATATCCAACTAAGATCCTGAGTCTGTTCCAAATGCCCTCCTAAATTCTCAATCCAATGTCTCCACTTGAATGTCTCAAATGCACCTTGAGCTCATATTCCAACAACCCCAATACAGTTAATAGTCTTGCCATCCAAACAAGTTCAAAACCCAGATTCAGCCTTTGGCCATAAAACTCTACACACAGTGCTGAGAAATTGTGACTGCCTCGAGTAAGTCTGCTCTGATGTAAGGGTGTCTCTCTTTTGTGATGAGTCCTAATGTTATTAGTGTTCTCTATCCAATACCATTCTCCATGCATCTTATACATTGTCAGCATGCAATGATCATCATTGGGTAGTTGATTATTTCATGTACTATTGAAACACATTTGTATCCTACTTCTACTGCTATTTCTGCATTTATTAGCTAGAAATTCTAAAGAAGCATAAAGAATTTTCCATAATCTTCTATTCAGTTACCTTCTATTCAGTTACTTCTATTCAGTACCAAAAAGGGAAGAAAGAGCTTGATACCTTTGCTCTATTTAGCAATTTCCAGAATAATTATTTGGATCACTAACATCATCCTCAAACAACAACCATGTTTTTTGTTTTGGTTTTTAAGAGAGAGAGTGAGTAGGGGGAGGGTGGTGGAGGGGCAGAGAGAGAGGAGCAGGTGTTTTTTTAAAATATATTTATTTTAGAGCGAGCACGTGAGTTGGGGGAGAGGCAAAGGGAGAGGGAGAGAGAATCCTCAAGCTGACTCCCCGCTCAGTGTGGAGTCTGATGCAAGGCTCAATCTCAGAACCCTGAGATGGTGACACCAGCTGAAACCAAGAGTTGGACACTCAAACCACTAAGCCACCAGGTGCCCCAGAATGTTTATCTCAGGAATAAGATGCCCCCTTTGCACATGTGCTCAGACTGTGATCATAGTAGCTACTATCACAGCAGGAAAAAACATTTGTCAAGTGGCTCTTCTTTTCAGATAAGTCTAAGATTTTAAAATTAACTGTATCTGTCTTAGTTTGTTAGGGCTGCTATAAGGAAATACCATAGACCGAGTGGCTTATAAACAACAGAAATTTAATTTCTCACAGTTCTGGAGGTTGGAAGTCTAAGATCAAGGTGCTGGCACATTTGGTGTCTACTGAGAGCCCACTTTCTGGTTTACAGACAGCCTTCCTCTTACTGTGTCCTCACATGGTGGAAGGGGCAAGGAAACTCCCTAGGATCTCTTTTATAAGGGTACTAATTCCATTACTAAGGCAGAGCCCTCATGACCTAATCACTTCCCTAAGGTCCCATCTCTTAATACCATCACATTAGGCATTAGGTTTTCAACATATGAATTGAGGGGGACACAAACATTCAGCCCATAGCAGTATCTGTGTTAGGAAATTCAGTTAGAAATATATGGAGGAGGGGAGAAACAGGTGAGATTGCTGGGGTTGGAATACTGAGATGTATCCATGCAGGGAAGAATTTCTTTGCATGGGAAACAGGCAAAATGCTACATCATCTTGCCCTTCTGCTGCTGCTGCTTCTTCTTCTTTTTTTAGGGAGGTAGGGGCAGAGGGGAAGGGAGAGAGAGAATCTTAAGCAGGCTCCACGCCCAGTGCAGAACCCAATGTGGGGTTCAATCTCACAACCCTGAGACGATGACCTGAGCAGAAATCAAGAGTTGGATGCTTAACTGACTGAGCCACCCAGGCTCATCTGTTTCCTTCTGACATTTCCCTTGCCATGACCCTAGCTGAATTCTTTCTTCCTTGTCCCTTGACTGCACATACCAAAGCCCACAAAAATGACTGAAGCTTTGATCAACATATAGTTGAAGGGCAATAATATTTGTTGGTTGCCAACTACAGAAAGCAGCATTTCATGACTAACATTGCAGTGTGTACATTCAGGTTTTTCTTTGGATTCCTGTTCTGCTGAATGGAATCTATAATATATTGCCTTAGTTTAAGGGAACATTTTTTAATAGAAAGGGCAGAATAAATATAAAGACACTTGGATAATAATAATCTTAAAATTATAATTTATGTCAAACTTCTCATTTTAGGTAAATTAAATCTACCTTATATATTCTACATAAAATTTGAAGGAACTTCATAAGCTTATTTAAAATCTTACAGAAAACAAATTTTTCACTATTCTCTACCTGTTTCAGGGACACACAACATTTTCCTCTCCAATATCCCAGTAATGGCTTGTGTGAAGCCTTTTCTCTCTTGACCCTGAGCCAACTCACAAAGTTGACTCTAAAGCTTCAGTCTATTTGAAGAGCAACAAGATAATGTTTATTAGTTTGCAGCTCTGAGTGAAGGTACTTTGTACCTAAGTGACACTATGATATAACATTATGATATCTTGTGTTACTCCCTCATACAGTGAATGCAGGAATAAGTCCCCCTTGTGGAGTCTTTAAGCAACACTACAACAAGGCTGTGTAAATTATACTCTCAGTGGCATATGAAATTAAAGGATTCATTACATTCACAGCTCCTAGAAGACGGAGGCACCATACGCCATACAAGAGGCCAGATGGGAGGCCAGATGGAGCCAGGGAACTGGATGGAGCCCACAGACAGAGTAAGGACCCGTAGGCAAGTGTCATTATTGGGAGTCAAGGTGGATGCACAGACAAATGACGTGAGGGAATTTCATTAATACACTGGAATGTCACTAGATCACAGGGAAGGACAAGAAAAGGAATTTGTATAGGGGACTAACCTTGTTATCACACTGGTATACCCGGTCACGTGGATGGGGTGCTCACAGCCGGTTTGTAGGATGTTGAGGCAGCAGGAAAATGTGGTTTTAAAAATTTACAATACAGGGGCACCTGGGTGGCTCAGTCCTTAAGCGTCTGCCTTCTGCTCAGGTGGGATCCAGCTCCCCATCCGGCTCCCCTGCTCAGCGGGAAGCCTGCTTCTCCCTCTCCTACTCCCCCTGCTTGTGTTCCCTCTCTCGCTGTGTCTTTCTCTCTGTCAAATAAATAAGTAAATAAATAATCTTTAAAAAAATAAAATAAAATAAATAAAAATTTTACAATACAGCGTGCCCGCTTGCTCCATTAGAAACTTCTAAAATAAAAAGATACAGAAAACGCAATTTGGGAAATTTCGGGTGCGTCCCCTTTAGGAGTATCCGATGCTGCCCCCTTCTTCTTTGGAGCCTCTGTACACCCTTTCCCAGTGCCCCCGTCCTGGACGCTGGGTCCTTGGCTCCTAGAGAGAGCAGAGGATTCCTCGTTGGGCCGGAGGTAGGACAAAAACTACATTACCCAGAAGGCTGTGCCGCACGAAGGGGCGTTGCTGGGCCCCCGCCGGCGGGGGCGGAACTTCCGGTGCCGCGAGTGGGCGTATGCTGTGACGTGACGGGTGGGTGCATGCGGGTGAGCTCCCGGTGGCTCGTCGGGTCGGAGCGGGGCACGGAGGCGAGGGGCTTCGCCCGCATCTCTGTGGAACCTGGGGGACGGCCGGCTAAGCCCGCGGGAGCCCCGCGGCGGCCTCGTGCGGCCCTGCTGTCCCCGCGGCCCGATGGCGCCGCCCGTGGACCCGGCGCAGGTGAGTGGGCGTGCGGGGCGGCAGTGCCCTGTGACCCTGCGCCTCGCCGCACCCCTGCCGCTGTCTCTCGGCGCTCGGGGTGGGTCCCTCTCGGCTCCGGAAGGCAGGTCGGGGGCTACGTGGGGTAGCGCCCATTTCTGGCAACCGGTGGGATGCTGTGTGGAAGGGTCAGGAGTGGCTTCTACAACCCCCTCCCCCCCCGCCCCACACCGTGTGTCCCGACCCGCAGTCCCAAGACCCCGCTGTGGCTTCCGGCCGCGCCCCTTCCCGAGGCCGTGACCTTGAGCGAGTCTCCCCGCTGCGCTGGACTTGCGTGTTCTCGGGTGTAAAATAGAGGAGCATTGACAGTTCCTCGTCCTGGGTTGAGGGAACTAGAAAGGGTCTGTGGGTGGTGTGTGTCCCCGGTGTCCAGCAGGGTCCCGGGAGCATCGCTCTGGGAGCTCTTTCCTCGGAGATGCTTCCTGAGTCTGTTGGTCTCGGCTCAGCACAGCGGGAGTCTGGCCTTGCACCTTCCTGGCCTCTAGCCTTTAAAGCTAAGGGCTGGGGTGGAGGAGAGGCAGTAGGTTTTTGGAATTGTTGCCGTGCTAGGGCAGAAAAGGTGGAAGGGCAGGCTGGGAGCCAGGAAGGCCAAGCCATTTATCTTTCCGTTTACAGCAAATGGAACTGACTTTCCCCTGACAGTAGTGGATCTATTTTCTTGTTTAAGACATTCCGCTAGATTTGAAACGTGAGTCCATTCAAACGGTCAGTGATGATAGTGTTCAGGAGTGTTGGTGTCCCTTTGGACACAAATGCACAAGGGGATCCGGCTAAGTCCCTAGCAGTCACCTCGGGTACCCTCTTCATAGCCTTGATCATTGTCAGCACTCGTCTTACTGCCATCCACATGGCTCCCTCCCTCACTTTATTTCAGACCCACTCCAGTGTGCCATCCTGAAAGACGGCTTCCGTGTTGCCCCATGTAAAGTGGACTACAAGTAGTCTCCTTGCTCTGTTTTCTTGTCTTTGGAATCTTTAGGGCCCTCTGACATTGTCTCGCTGATTTTAGTTGCTTGTTTAGGATCTGTTTCCAGCCCTGGATCGTGAGCGCCTGTTGCTGCCCTATGCCAAGACCTAGAACGGCCTAGGCTTGTAAAAGGTACTCAATAAATGGTTGAATGAGTGAATGGGTCTCCCCCTCAGGGGCTCCCATCATACTTGTATTAAATGCACACAACCCTCACCGTGGCCCTCAGGGCCCTGCTCCATCTGCCCCTGAGACTTACCTCAGTGCTCCCTTTCCCTTCTTCCCTTGCTCACTGCACCCATCTGGGTGGTACTGAAATTGTCAAACTCCTTCCCATTTTGCAGCCTTTGCCCTTGCACTTCCATCCCAGACCCTGTCCCCAGGTCCCTGCAGGGCTGTCTGTCCGTATTCCTCCTGTGTATCCATGCCACCGCTTAGAATAGCCTTTCCTGGCTGTTTTATTTCTAGTTAAGGTGCCCCTGGCCCCCACCTGCCTATTTTCTGGTAATTCTGTCATCTTTTTGCTGGGTGTTCAGATCCTGTCTCTGCTCCTTAAATGTGAGATTGTGGGCAACTTTCTAGAGCTGCCTGAGCCTCAGGCTGCTGGAGGTAATGGTGGCATTGACCTCATGGGCTGTGAGAGGATTAGTAAAAGTCACAAAATACATTGAACACATTCCAGGCCAGGCACTCCACTGTTTTCCATGTGAACATTTTCTCTTTACTTAACTGCCTGGTGAAGTAGGAAGGATTATTGAACTGATGTGGAAATCAAGGCTTAGAGAAATGATGGGATGTCCGCCCCATGGTCACAGCTGGCAAGTGTCAGATTCAAGAGTCTTAATTTGGTCCCTGGGAGTCTGGCTCCAGAACAGGGGATTTTTAATCATTTTATCTCAGTGTGTGAAGCCCTCAGCTGGGGCGGCCACATGGGGAGGACCAAGGAGACTTGGCTGCTATTGCTGCAGTTCTCATTGTTGGAATTATCATCATGATCATTTTCCTTGTTCTTCTGATGTCCCAGATCACCTATTGTCTGCCCCCACCGTCCTCATGGGAATGCTACTGTCTGTCATCTCCAGCGGCTTCCCAGGGGAGGTTCTTCGCTCAGCCATAATTGCATTATGTCCAAAGGCTGCATCTCTCTCCCCCTTGAGCCCAGCACAGAGCTCTGCCCTCAGGAGGCCTCAGTGATGCAGGCCTGGGTCTCTCTACATCTTGACCAGAGACTGAGTTACAGGGTTCTGACCCCACCCAACAGCACAAGGCCAACATCATTACCTCTGTTTGACTTTCCAGGTTTTGGTTACCTTCAAGGATGTGGCCGTGACCTTCACCCAGGAAGAGTGGGGACAGCTGGACCTGGACCAGAGGGCCCTGTACCAGGAAGTGATGCTGGAGACTTGTGGGCTTCTGGTCTCACTGGGTAAGGGCTCACCTCTCATCCCTGTGGGGTAGCCCAGCCTTCTTGATTCCTGGCTGATCAAGAAGGTCACAGCAGCTATCTTCCCTCTTCCCTGAAGACCCTGCAGTTTTCTGGTTCCTTCTCTTCCTACCTGGCCTCCCTCCATCAGGTCTCCGTCAGGGATCATTGGAATAGAAACAACCTCCTTCTGAACACAAACCCTCACCCCAATACCCAGCACGCTCAAGCTGCCGTCTGACCTCCATATTCCAGACTGCGTAGGAGCCTGGTTGGGTCAGGCGTCCAGGGCCCAGTTAGCGGGGCTGTGAGTGATGGGCTGTTCTCAGGAGAGAGGGTGAGTCAGGCAGATCCCCATATGGCATTTGTCATCAGTGCCCCCCGTGGGATCTTCCTAAACAACATAGTAGCTATAAAAAGACCCCTGGTGTCTCCATGATCATCACCTGTTCTTCTGAGGCCTGGGTCACAGTCCTCCACTGAGGTAGGAGATGCTTTAGAAAGTGCACAGGAATAGCACAAAATGCCAGAGGTGGACACCTTGAGAAAGCCAGTCCTTTAACCTCCTCGGTCTGGAAGGCTGATTGGTGTCAAGAGAAAGTCTCAGAACAGTGCTGGGTATTTCATGTGCCCTAATTGTGGGTAATTTTTCTCTTCAACAGAAGGGACAGCTTGTAGCTCACAGTCCTGAACTATCTACATGAACTTGCTAGGGCTCTGAGGGCATTACTTTGATCTCGTTGTTGTGTTTTGATGGTAACCTGCCATTTGTGGAGAGTGAACTTAACTTTGCTCATTTACCAGAGCAAAACAGAGTTCCCTTTTAGAACAGAATACGTAACAAAAATTAAAAGTGGGGCCGGTTAAAGAGAGGCCATCAGTGACAATGGCACCGTGTGTGTGAGAATGCAGACCGTTCACTCTGAGTTCAGGTGGGAAGGCAGACGTCAATTCTTAGATGAATTGTGATGAGTCATACATAGAAATATTAGGGGACCTTAGGCGTATGTAGCCAGGTGGTCATAATCCATCATGGGTGCTTCAAAAAAGGCATCTCAGGAAGTGACATTGGAACTGAGCCTTGAAGCTTGGAGGGGAGGTGGAGGAGGGGTTCCAGGTGGAGGAACCAGTATAAGAAGAGACCCTGAGGTGAGAGGGGGCTCAACTCCTGGCAGAGCCAAAGGAACGTCTGGTTCACCTTTTGTCCTGCCCCTCCCTGAGCTCCGGGCCAGGCATGTAGGACACATCGGTGACTGCTACCGAGACTTGTCCGAATGAGTCCTGGGATGAGGATCAGAATCTGTTAGTTGATAGACTTCAGTGGGTCCTGGTGCCTCAGTCCTTGAAATTCTGTACAGAACCCACCTATCTCTGTTGAGCTGTGTCTGGCTGCACGAAACAAAAAAGCAAGCTTGAAACCGGCTTCCCCTGAAGGAAATCTCCCATCTCACCTAATGAGAAGCCCCAGGGTGGGGCTGGCCCCCAGGTTGAAGGTTGCAGCCACCTAGTTCTATCCTCAGTGATGTGAAGGTTCTCTCTGCTCCTCTCCCTGGACCAGGCATCTCCCTGTTCCTCAGGCTGGCTCCCTTTTGGGCCTGTGGGGTGCTGCAGCCAGGACTGAGGAAGCAGCCCACTTGTTCAACCTCCCCTCACATTGGAATAAAGGCTTTGTCTTCAGCTCAGGTCACCTGCCTCTCTCAGATTACCAGTGATCAGAGATGCCATTCACCACTTTCTGCCCTGGCAGTTTTTAGTTCTCTCTGGGAGAGAGAATTCCCTAGGGAGAGCCCAGAAATACTGTTGGCTAGGCCTCACCCCAAGCAGTTTTGTTTCTTTTGGTTTGAGGTTGGAATCAAGCATCCCTAAGTAGTTCTGAAGTACAGGGTGTTTGAGAACAGTGACTTAGATTAATTACAGAATCCCTTCTGGAAGGAGGGGCTCCCCTTCCCAGGGTTTCATGGCTGTGTGTGAAAGTGGTGTGCCCCTGAGTAGGATTGGCTGCTGTCGATGAGGTTCAAGGACAACTGATGTTGTCTGGACAGACAGCACCACCCTCTATGGCAGTTGCAGCCCAGGAATGGGATTTGTGCAGTTGGTTTCCAGGTCATAGGTCAGCATTTTCTCCACAGCTTCATTCAGTTCTTGTCCCTGCCATGAAGTCCCAGAGGGGATGGAGATACTGCTTTCTTCTCATACACCATGACCTATTTCTTTCTCCATCAACAGGGCATCCGATTCCCAAACCAGAGTTGACCCATCTACTGGAGCACGGGCGGGAGCTATGGACAGGAAAGAGAGGCCTCTTCCGTAGCACCTGCTCAGGTAGGAGGGGACAGCTGGTCAGGTGGAGTCATGGGAGCCTTCAGCATGCAAGGAACCAGTGCCTCTGAACTTCTTTGTGAAACTCTTAGTGACTTCTTGGTCACATTCATGGAGAACATGAATGAGATGGAGTCTCCTAGTCTCTCAGATGAGGAAATCATGCTTTGAAGAAAAAAGTAACCTGTTCAAGATCACTCACTTGGGAGAGGCAGGACTGGACCAATGGCTTTCTGGCTCCAGAGCCCTCTTAACCACGACATGATGCCTCCCAGCAGAGCAGAAGCTTGTCTTTTATACCATTTGTCCCTGAGTGTCCCTCCATCCCTCTTCTTCAGTCTTAATTTTCTTCCTTTTATGGTGATCCCACTTCATTGTTGGCTTCACCAGGCATCTGGGGCCCTTTCTTCCTTTAATTGTTCAGCACTCTCCAGGAGTGACTCTACTCATGCTTGCTCCTCCCATTCTAACCCAGTGCTCCCTTCCTCTTTCTCTCTCTGGCAATTCTGATTCTCCATTAGGACCTAGCTCATGGGACACTTCTGGGAAGATGACCTCTTTTTCGTCCCAGTCCTGTTCGGTGCCACTTCTGTGTACTCTCTTAACACCAAGAGACATCAATTCTTGAAGCAAATACCCCACAGACAGTGTTATGTCCTCCCTTCTCTCCTCTGGACTGTGAGGAGGGGTCTCCACTCCAGATCCTTGGTTCCCTGGTCCAGCCTGTCCTCTGGATATTCCCTTTAATGGTGTCAAGGGTACAAGGACCAGAGACAGTCCTTGGAAACCCAGGATACAGAGCTGTGGAACACAGCAATCCCAGGGTACTGTTTCATCCTCACTTTCCCACTGAAGTGTTGAATTTGTTTCTTCTGTATTGAGTCACTAAAAGTTCCCCTCTCTGTGTTGGCTTCTCTGCAGGTGACAGTGCAAAACTTCAGACCAGGGACCCAAGCACTTCTCAGCTGGTTTTGTCTGAGGGAGCCTTGCTCCAGGGAAGCCTGACTCAGGGATCTTCAAGGGACTCCAGGTTGGCGCACACCAGGGATTGGGAAGGGCTTTTGGAAATGCAGAAAGGTCAACTGAAGCCTGGGACAGATGCTCAAAAGGAGACCCATCTTGGGAGAATGAGCCTTGAAGATGATGGTTTGGGGACAGATGATAGTCTGCACTCTCAGGGACACGTTCTCCGTGAATGTGACCCACAGGGACCAGGTAAAGGCCGCATGATTCATGCAGGGAATAATCTCTACAAATGCAAGCAGTGTGGGAAAGGTTTTAGCCGGAAGTGGTACCTTGTTCGACATCAGCGGGTTCACACTGGAATGAAGCCCTATGAATGCAATGCGTGTGGGAAAGCCTTTAGCCAGAGCTCAACCCTTATTCGGCACTACCTCATTCACACCGGGGAGAAACCATACAAGTGCATGGAGTGTGGGAAGGCCTTCAAACGCAGGTCCTACCTCATGCAGCACCATCCGATTCACACCGGAGAGAAGCCCTACGAGTGTAGTAAGTGTCGAAAGGCCTTCACCCACCGCTCTACTTTTATTCGGCATAACAGGACCCACACCGGAGAAAAGCCCTTTGAGTGCAAAGAATGTGAGAAATCATTCAGCAACAGAGCACACCTGATTCAGCACTACATCATCCACACTGGAGAGAAGCCCTACGAGTGCATGGAGTGTGGGAAGGCCTTCCGATGCAGCTCAGAACTCATGCAGCACCAGCGGGTTCACACTGGGGAGAAGCCCTATGAGTGTGCCCAGTGTGGGAAAGCCTTTCATCGGAGCACGTACCTCATTCAGCACTCCATCATCCACACGGGGGAGACGCCATACAAGTGTCTGGAGTGTGGGAAGGCCTTCAAACGCAGGTCACACCTCCTGCAGCACCAGCGGGTTCATACTTGAGAGAAGCCCCCTCAGTGCCGTGAATGTAGAAAGGCCTTCACCCACTGCTCCTGCTCCTCTTTTGTCCTTCATAAGGGGATCCACACTGGAGGAAGAAAAACAAAAACCAAAACCCTTTCAGTGTAAAGAATTTTTGTTGGCTCTTCAAACACATGAGTAGTCACACTGGAGATGACGCCTGTGATGCAGTGAACACGAGAAAGCCTCCAGCCACGGCTCTGCCCCCACTCATCATTGGATTCATACCGGAGAGAATTTCGAGAAGGCAGGTCACCCATGGGTCCACCTCTGTCAACATCAGAGAAAGCCCTGGGGAAACACATCCTGAATGCAACTACTGAGGAGTCTTTAGCCAGAAGCAGACTCTTACTTACCATCTGAGAATTCGTAATGATCAGGAACCACATCAATGTCATTGCTGTGAGAAAACCTGTGGAAGGTCAGCACTTACTGTTATGTCAAGAGTCAGATGGAATGGGACACAGTGTGGGCCTTAATGTGCCCATGAGAAGCATGTGGGAGATGGACAGTGGGTACTGTGCACTTACAAAGACCTCCGGCCACCGATCTGCTCCTTGGTTGACACTTAGAAAGCCATCTTAGCATTATTTTTAAAAGAAGAATAAAAAGAAGGGGATGGAAACCTAGACTCTAAACTGAAAAAACAAATGTCTTCACAAACTCTTTCAGATTTCCCTGCCAAACCTATTAGTTTTTCGTCAGTTTCATTATTTTGGTGGGGGAATGTTTGAGAGAAAGGGTCTCAGCCCTTTGTTTTTATGTGTGTGCACTGCTGTCCTGTATCCGGAAGCTTGGACAGTGAGGGCAGCTCTACAGACGTTTGCTGGAAGCCTTGTTCCACATCTCTACCCACAAGGAGCATCATTCTTTGTGAGAAATATGAAGGCTGAGTCATGAGATACTTGAACTTAGAAGAAGTTAGAATTCTGAAAATAACATCACATGCCACTTGCTTCTGATGTTGTCTGAAGGATCTGCATACAACAGCCACATTAAAACATGCTCCCTCCAGACTGTTTAAGGCTTTGATATTTTTAAGTAAAACTCCTTGTTTGTGTGGTTTTTATTTTTATTTTTATTTTTAAGATTTTATTTATTTGAGAGAGAGAGAATGAGAGAGAGCAAGCACATGAGAGGGGGGAGGGTCAGAGGGAGAAGCAGACTCCCCGCCGAGCAGGGAGCCTGACGCGGGACTCGATCCCGGGACTCCAGGACCATGACCCGAGCCGAAGGCAGTCGCCTAACCAACTGAGCCACCCAGGTGCCCTCCTTGTTTGTGTGGTTTTTAAATGCCTGATGTTCTCCCTCACTTTTTGATTCCATTCTGCTCTTTTGTTTTCTGTATTTTTCCCCTGATGGTGTGGGTGTGGCCTTCTCAGTTGGGGCCTAATTCCTTCCTATTCTTGGGGTTTCACAGGTTAATCCCATGTAGAGGACTGTGCATTCTCAAGCCCCCCTCCACAGCTTTCTAGGGGTTGAATTACTGCTGAAACCAGTGAAATAAAACACTCTGCTGAGGTAAATTCATGATAAGCCTAGAAAAACAAACACAGTATTCTCATTGTCTGATCTTACAAATGGTTGTGTGAAGTTCTGTTTCAAAATAAAGTGCCAGCCCGTGGCTGCGCCTCCCGGGGCCCCTGCCGGCCGAGCGCGGCGAGCCCTCCCAATGGCAGGCTGCGAGGAGGTGAGCATGTCCGACTTGGAGGAGTTCCGCCGGGCCGTGGAGCAGCACCACAACAAGACCATCTTCGCCTACTTCACTGGCTCTAAGGACGCTGGGGGGAAGAGCTGCTGCCCTGACTGCGTGCAGGCTGAACCAGTCGTACGAGAGGGGCTGAAGCGTATTAGTGAAGGGTTTGTGTTCATCTACTGCCGAGTGGGAGAGAAACCTGATTGGAAAGATCCAAATAATGACTTCAGAAGGAACCTGGAAGTGACGGCAGTGCCTACACTACTTGAGTATGGAACGCCTCAAAACTGGTGGCATCTCAGTGCCTTCAGGCCAACCTCGTGCCAATGCTGTTCTCTGAAGATTAAGATTTGATGGTGGCAATTGTGTCTGGATTTCCTGATTTCCTCTTAGTGTAAAGGCAATTGCATACTTGCTTTGAATTCATGTTAGCAATAAATAAATGATGATGTAAAAAAATAAATAAATGAAGCGCCAGGGATTTGAACCGGAGATGCTGGTTGTGTACATGTGGGTGTCGGGTTTGTGTGGGCCTCACAGTTGCCACCATGGACTTACCATTCCCTGTGTGCCCGCATTGGCTGTGGTCATTTTACATTCATCCTGTGGACTTCAAGACTAGTTTTCAAGGTACACAAGATAATGTTAATGGGTTAAAAATGTACAGAAAAATAGAAAGTGATCATTTCCTCACTTGGAGCTTTCCTCAACGCCTTTAAAAGACTACACAGTTCACATTTTCATAGTGGGCATGCACCTTTTTTGTGGTACACATAGTATGGCTGCACTTCTTGATGAGTTAATAAGAGCTTTTGTTTGGATAGTGTGCAGTTTCCTGTCCTTCAGAAAGGAGAGTTGACTCAAAGCCCCCTGCCCTCTTCTGTGCTCTCTCTGGAGGGTGTATCGTAGCTGTGGTCATACTTGTGACTGAGCCTTGAGTTCAAGAGAGTTGGAGAAACCCCCTCTGGAAGCATCTTGGTTTTTATCAAAGGTTCTCCTTTGCATGCCTGGGATGCTGACCCCAGTTTGTCCCAAAGCAGGAGTGATGCATTTTCCACTAGATGAAGGACATCTGAGGATTTATTCCCTCAACTTCAAGGTTTTTCCATACAGTCTTAGTATGTTCAGTGCCAGGTCCTACTATACACTTGCTGCTGTGCTCAGCAGGGTTCTCCTGAGACCTCCATCCTTCATCTACATGACCACTTAGTGTGTTCTGGGCACACTGTGAGGAGTGGGGCACCTGGGTGACTGAGATGGGAATCCTGTCCTTGAGCAGGGAGGGAGTTTAATGCCTAGTGTAGGTGAGCAGAGTACACTGAAATCTAAAAAGAGAAGGAAATTGAGCACATGGCTTTGTTGGATTCTTAATCACCTTGAAAATTTTGTCTCCAAAATAGGATTCTTCTCCATTCTTGAGTGCACTCAGGGTACTGAGCCTGAAGGGAGGGTGGTAGTGAATTAGTAAAGTTAGGATAAGTAGCAGAGTGGATTCTTACAAATGTCACAAAAGGTGACATTTAGTGCTCCAAAAAATCATTTATTGTATATCTTATGTGAGTCTTGGACTCTTTTAGGTATATGAAATGCACAAAACACCAAAAGAATTTTGCCCTCGTAGAACCTACATTGTGGGTGAGAAAACAGCAATGTTCCTAACTTCCATAGCATGTTAGAAGGGAATAGGTTCTGTGGAAAAGAGAAAAGCAGGACAGCGGTGAAGAAAAACACAGGAGAGGGAGGAGTCCCAACATTAAGACTGTTTGCATTAGGGCTGGTATGGATGATGTGTCTGGCATGTATTTTAAAGAGGTGAAAGAACAATCTTATTTCTTCCTTTCTAATGCATATACGCATACATTTTTTCTTGCCATACAACACTAGGTAGTTTCCGTAATGTTGAAGGCCAGGAGATCCCAATTATTTTTCTTTTGTCTCTGATCTTGGGTGAAATATTAACATCATACGTATGGCGTGTGTTGTAGAATTTTTTCAATGTTTAAGGAAAATCCATTCTATACTTTGTGGTGGTGTTTTTTTTTTTTTTAAAGATTTTATTTATTTATTTGAGACAGAGAGAATGAGAGAGAGAGAGAGCATGAGAGGGAGGAGGGTCAGAGGGAGAAGCAGACTCCCTGCCGAGCAGGGAGCCCGATGCGGGACTCGATCCAGGGACTCCAAGATCATGACCTGAGCCGAAGGCAGTCGCTTAACCAACTGAGCCACCCAGGCGCCCTTTTTTTTTTTTTTTTTTTAAAGCCAAAGAATGGGTGAATTAGCATCAAATTATATTTCATGCATCATCTGAGTTGATTATGATACCATTTTGTATGAAGTGGTAAAACGTATTGATTTTTGAATTTTTAAATTTTTCAGCTTTAAACTTACAGTAAGTACAAGAATAGTACAAAATACTCTTGTATAAATTCTACCCAGATTAAACAATTGTTTGTTTTGCATCTTTTGTTTTATTAGTCTCTACCCGCATACATGTGCATATGTGGGTTTCTGAACAATCTGAATTAATGGGTAAATATATTGCCTCTGTACAAGTGAATGCTTCAGTGCATGCTTCCTAAGGCCACATCTTATATGATCAGAATATTATCATAATCAGGAAATTCAGTATTGGTAAAATACTATTATGTAATCCACAGGGCATGTTCAGATATTACCATTTGTCCTAATACTGCCCCTTGGTGTCTTTAGGGGTCCGTGACCAAACCCAGAACGGCATGAGGCACTTTGTTGTCATTGCTCTCCACTCCTTTAATGAAAGTTAATTAGCCTTTGAGTTCCTCGGATATGATAGGTCATGAATTTTGTAGAATTTCCATCTGTTTCTCTGATGTTCCCGAATGATATTTTCCTTTTGCATTGTTTACACTGAAATCACAGAAGTGATACTGTATCTTTCATAGTACTTCATATCAGGAGGCACATGGTGTCCATGTTTACCAATACAGATAGTAACTTCAGTCACTTCTGTATGTTTGTGTTCTTAAGAATTACTATTTCCCGGGGCGCCTGGGTGGCTCAGTCGTTAAGCGTCTGCCTTCGGCTCAGGTCATGATCCCAGGGTCCTGGGATCGAGCCCTGCATCGGGCTCCCTGCTCGGCGGGAAGCCTGCTTCTCCCTCTCCCGCTCCCCCTGCTTGTGTTCCCTCTCTCGCTGTGTCTCTCTCTGTCAAATAAATAAATAAAATCTTAAAAAAAAAAAATTACTATTTTCCTTTATTTTTTGTAACATTTAAGAGTTTATTTGAGCAAAAATTGATTCAAATCGGGCAGCATCTAATCTGGCAGATAGAAGGGAACTCCAAGGAGCTGTACAAAATGAAATACTTTTGGGGCGCCGGGGTGGCCAAGTTGTTAAGTGTCTGCATTCGGCTCAGGTCATGATCCCAGAGTCCTGGGATTGAGCCCCGCATCGGGCTCCCTGCTCGGCAGGAAGCCTGCTTCTCCCTCTCCCACCCCCCCTGCTGTGTTACCTCTCTTGCTGTCTCTCTGTCAAATAAATAAAATCTTAAAAAACAAAATGGGGGCACCTGGGTGGCTCAGTTGGTTAAGCGACTGCCTTCGGCTCAGGTCATGATCCTGGAGTCCCTGGATCGAGTCCCGCATCGGGCTCCCTGCTCGGCAGGGAGTCTGCTTCTCCCTCAGACCCTCCCCCCTCTCATGTGTTCTCTCTCTCTCAAATAAATAAATAAAATCTTTAAAAAAAAATGAAATACTTTTATAAGGGAGAAGGAAGTTGGGACAAAGAAGTCATCCTAGGCAAAAAGTGGGTTGGTTCCTACAAGGTCACTTTCGTTCAGGAGATGGCTGGAGTCCATCAGGCAAAGTACCTGACTAGTGCTGATCAGGAGATCCTGATGGTTTACGGTTCCATTTTGGGGAGAGCCAAACTGTAATGAAGTCTTGGTTTGGTGACATAGGACTTAACATAAGGGACTCCATGTTGGGCCTGTTGTTTTATTTCCCTTTATTTTTAGTATGTAATTATTCAAAAGATGTTTTGAAACTGCGTGAATATACTGATCCACATCAGTATTTCACCCCATAGTTTTAGCCACCACTGATGATTTTCAAATCCCCACAGTCTTCCCACATTTATTAGTTGGCATTCTACTTGGGAAGTAAGTTTCCCAACGGATTGTTCACTTATTTTTTATTAATATATGTCAGTATGGAATAATGCACACTTAAATGTAGAAGTGGGCCATTCATTGTGATGCTTAAATCTTCCCAGGTTGGGCTCAGGGGAGCTCCTTCCAGCTTCTTTGTCCCTTTTAACATCACCGTCACACTGTGGGCACAACTTTCTGGTACAAAAGAGATTACAGTTTCATCTTATAACTTTCCTTATCCTACCAGGAATCAGTCTTTTCTTCAAGGAGGTTTTCTTCTTTTTGGTAGAGACCAGCATTGAGAAATCAAGAACTGGGTACGGGGTGTGCTTCACCTTTTGACTACTTAAGATTTTTTAAAAATCTATTTATTTGACAGAGACAACGAGAGAGGGAACACAAGCAGGGGGAGTGGGAGAGGGAGAAGCAGGCTTCCCGCGGAGCAGGGAGCCCGATGTGGGGCTCGATCCCAGGACCCTGGGATCATGACCTGAGCCGAAGGCAGATGCTCAATGACTGAGCCACCCAGGTGCCCCTAGAGTGTACTTATTAAAAAATATTTTATTTAGGGCGCCTGGGTGGCTCAGTTGCTTAAGCGACTGCCTTCGGCTCAGGTCATGATCCCGGAGTCCCGGGATCGAGTCCCGCGTCCGGCTCCCTGCTCGGCGGGGAGTCTGCTCCTCCCTCTGACCCTCCTCCCTCTCATGCTCTCTGTCTCTCATTGTCTCTCTCGCAAATAAATAAATAAAATCTTAAAAAAAAAAAAAAAAAGAACCAGGAGGAAAGGGGCACCTGGGTGGCTCAGTTGGTTAAGCGACTGCCTTCTGCTCAGGTCATGATCCTGGAGTCCAGGGATCGAGTCCCGCATCGGGCTCCCTGCTCAGCGGGGGGTCTGCTTCCCCCTCTGCCTTCTTCCCTCTCGTGCTCTCTGTCTCTCATTCTCTCTCTCTCTCAAATAAATAAATAAAATCTTAAAAAATATATTTTATTTATTTGAGAGAGAGTGTGAGTGGGGAGAGGGGCAGAGGGGGAGGAAGAGGGAAAGGGAGAGAATCTCAAGCAGACTCCTGGCTGATTGTGGAGCCCCACAAGGGGCTCAATCTCACAACCCTGAGATCATGACCTGAGCTGAAACCCAAGAGTTGGACGCTTAAACAACTGAGCCACCCAGGAGCCCCTGACGTCAGAGTTTATGTTCATAGATGCTACCCATGCCATGACAGAACCAAAACCACTGAAGTTCAGGAAATGTTTTAAGCTTTTTAAAAGTAGGCTCCACACCCAACATGGGACTAGAACTCATGGCCCCAAGATCAAGAGTTACATGCTCTACCAACTGAGCCAGCCAGGTGCCCCAGTGTTTTAAACTTTTTTTTCCTTTTATTTAAAATTTAAATTCTAGTTAGTTGACATACAGTTCAATATTGGTTTCAGGAGTAGAGTTCAGTGGTTCATCATTTGCACATACCACCCAGTGCTCATCATAACAAGTGCCCTCCTTAATATCCATCACCCACCTCCCTCCACCAACCCTTGGGAATACACAAATAACTGTACAATTTGAGGACTGACAAATGCATTTACCCATGAAACAACTTCCCAATCAAGGTATAGAACAAATCATGATTCCAGAAAAGGCCCACATGCCTGATTCAGTAAATCTCTGAAAGTCAAATCGCTTTCCTTATTTTTTCATTGTTAGTTGTTTGCTTTTTCTCTCATTGATATCTAAACTTTGCCTGTCCTGAGTTTTATGAAATGGAAATCTTTAATTGGAAATATTAACTATATTTATCAATTTTAATTAAGATTTTTTACTTTCTCTGGATTTTTTTTTTTTTTTTTTTTTTATTTTTTTAAAGATTTTATTTATTTATTCATGAGAGACAGAGAGAGAGAGAGAGAGAGAGAGAAGCAGAGGGAGAAGCAGGCTCCCAAGGAGCAGGGAGCCCGATGCGGGACTCGATCCCAGGACTCTGGGATCATGACCTGAGCCGAAGGCAGACGCTTAACCGTCTGAGCCACCCAGGCGCCCTCTCTGGATTTTTTAAAAAAGATTTTATTTATTTATTAGAATGAGGGGGGTGGAGGTGGGCAGAGGGAGAAGTAGGCTCCCCGCTGAGTAGGGAGCCCCAATGTAGGGGCTTGATCCCAGGACCCCAGGATCACGATCTGAGGTGAAGGCAGATGCTTAACCTACTGAGCCACCCAGGCACCTCATGGATTTTTAAATTAATTATCTAGTAACAAAATTATGCTCCTAGCATTTTTAAAAATTAGTTTTAGTTTTAAATTTATTCTTAGAGCAGCTGGACTCTGTCAGTATACGTGGTGTTATATATGAATCCACTATTACTTCTTATATAAAATGAGCCATTTTTGCAAATGACAGAATTCATTAAACATATGTATTTGCTACGTGCTATTTGTAAGACTTTCTGTGCAAGGGTTGCAGCCTGAGAGATGATATTCATAAACACTTCCCCATGTGAAGAATAAATCCAGAGTGCAAACAAAATTGTATTTAAAATGCTATATCTAGGGGTGCCTGGGTGGCTCAGTTGGTTAAGCGACTGCCTTCAGCTCAGGTCATGATCCTGGAGTCCCAGGATTGAGTCCAGCATCAGGCTACCTGCTCAGCGGGGAGTCTGCTTCTCTCTCTGACCCTCCCCCCTCTCATGTGCTCTCTCACTCTCTCTCATTCTCTCTCTCTCAAATAAATAAACAAAAAATCTTTTAAAAAATGCTATATCTACCTTGGGCTGGAGACTACTTAAAAAAATAAATAAAAAACATATTAGGGGTGCCTGGATGGCTCAGTCGGTTAAGTGTCCAACTCTTGATTTCAGCTCAGGTCTTGATCTCAGGGTTGTGAGTTCAAGCCCTGCATTGGGCTCCATGCTGGGAGTGGAGCCTACTTAAAGATAAGATAAAATTTTAAAAATAAAATAAAATGGTAAACCTACCTATTAAAAAAAATGAAGCATAATAATGAGGGAATGAGACAGGGAAGGTCATGTGGTTCTGTTTATGTATGGATTTGCCCAGAGAAGGCATCAATGGGAATGTAACTTTGAGTAAGGATATAAAGGGGCTGGGCCAACAAGCTGTATAGAGAATGGGCATAGCAGAACTGAGAGACATGGACATCACTACTGATGAGCACAAAGGGGCTGAATGTGGGAAAACATAAAGCTATGAGCAGAGGTAAGGACTAGCCACTGGCTTGGTTCACAATTATGAGTAAAGAAAGAGAAAGTGAAGAAGAGAGAAAATAAAAAGAGACAAAGGAGCTCACCAGAATGAGGATGGTGCAGGCGGTTCTGGCCTCATGAGAAGACCTGAGGAAAAGGCTGTTGATATGAATGTGTTGCACCCACTGCATGTGCTTGAGCAGAACAAAGAGCATGATGCCGCTGGTGAAGATCAAGAGCCCTAAACATATAACATCAATGAAGAACATAGTGACTCCAAGAAGGGAGGCCACAGATCTGTCTGGCATGAGCCAGGAACAGTATCCCTTGCCTTGTTTCTACACTTCTATTTTTGTCATTTGTTAGGCCAATCACTCTTGTAGAAATCAGGATGTTTACCAGGAGTTGCACAATCCAGCAGAAGGAACAGAAGAAACTTTGGGGATCTCATTCTGAGCTCCAGCCACCTAGAGATACTGGGGCTAAGTTTAATGGCCTGGAAACCACTGAGGAGGCAGGTGGTGCTGAGGGAAACCCCTCTGGCCACTTGGTGAAAATAGAAGACAAATTTACATCCAGCATCATCCAGGAAAGATTTCCATTCCAGAGCTGCCATTGTCTGAGGTACACTGTTAGAGAAAAGAGGCACGGAGTTTGCCAAGACCACTTGGTTGAGAATCAAGTCTGTGTGTGTCACCTTGTCTTTAGTAAGTAAAGCGAAGTTATAAAGACAGAGGAGTAAGCAGTTTCCCAGGATGCCCACTCCAGTCTGAGTGAATAAAATAAGCCTTACTTCCAACTTGACAGAACCCATGGTATTAACTTCACAGCACACATATTTTAACAGCAGTCATAGGAATCTGAGGACAGTTGAATTTTATAAGCATCCTCATGCTGCCTGCTGAGCAGAGAGTCCGATGCGGGGCTGGGTCCCAGGACCCCGGGATCATGATCTGAGCCGAAGGCAAATGCTTAACCGCTTAACCGCTCACCCAGGCGCCCCAGCTGGTGACATTTTAATGTGACACAGCTTTCATCTTGAAGAGGTTCTCACTCCACAATGATGGGAGGATGTTAAGGAACCAATTCCATTTTTCTTAAAATGGATAAATAGAAAGAGTCAATCATTTCTTCTACCTTTGCTGAACAGACTATATTTCAGGGCAGCCAAATAGATGATGAGGGACAGTTCTTCTGTATAAAATAATTCCAGGTACTAAATGCAGAAACAGTAATAGCATTAGAACATCAACTTTCTGCCGCATCACATGAAGTACTTCATCCAGGCAGTGATCATCAGCAGTAGCGGAAACCCGCGGATGAAGGCTGGTAGGAAACTGATTAACAGCACGTGTACCTCTGATCAAACTTCACAGCACGGAAAGGGAAACAGCTGGCATGGCACCCCCGGGAAGGAGGCAATAAGGAGACAACTGCACTGCATATGAAGAGTCCTGGACAAACCTGAACCTGAATTACATCGAGTTTATATTTATAGGGCATATGGGGATATGTGTTAAACGATGTCAGCATGATACAATAAACTAGCAGGATGTTTGAAGTCATTCAAGACAAACGATCCATTTTTATCCTCAAAAAATGAGAGCAGGAAGGGAGAAAAGGGAAGAGACACCTTAGTTACAAGAAACTTCAAAGACAAAAAACCCCTAAACTTTATGTGGATACCATGTTGGGATCCTGATTCAAACAAACCAACTCTTTAAAAGAATTTTTGGAAGAAAATTAGGAGAGTGTGAACCCTGACTATTCAATGATATTACTGAATTATTGTTATTCTGGTAGGTGTGAAAAACATACTTACGTCCTTTGAAGGTACACTTGTGACTATCTGCTGTGGCGTGTAATGGTATATCTAAGTTTTGTGGTTTTTTCTGTAAAATACTCTACTAAGGGTAACATGGGAGGAGTAGAGACAAAATGACCGTGTGCTGGTATTTAATTGTTGACACTCGTTATTCATCCATGGATTTTTTTACACTATTTACTTTCATATATACTAGATATTTCCATTATATAGCAGCTTTCAAAAGCTTTTCTTTCCATCAATAATTTTATTCCATTGATGTGATATTTTTGTTTCACTTTAAGGTGATATGTATTATACTCTGTCTTTCATTTTAAAATCTTTTATCTTAAAATACTGATAATTGTCCTCCCCAAAGCAGGAAACTCAAAGTAATTCTGTGTCCAGAAAGGCCTGGAGAAGGTAAAAACTGCCAAAGATAGAAGAGCTTCTAAACTCAGCTAGTTATTCAAATATCTTAACAATTACATTTTTTCAAAAACACCAATGAGTCAGATTGTTGTAAGATACCTCCTGTGGTAGGCAGACTTGATGATATGTGCACACTCTAATCCCCAGAACTGTGGATATGTTACCTTACATGGCAAAAGGGGATTTGCAGACACGAACAAAGCTAAGGACTTCCCATGGAGGAAATTTTCTGGGCAGCAGATAAGAGCATATTCAATCTTAGATAAAGATGTGTATGCCCAAACTAAAATAACTGGAAAAAATACCAAATTCAACAACATTTTAAGGATAGACTTTCCTATGAAGAACTTTTTCTTCTGAAATGAACCAAATATTCATATTGGACAATGAAATATGGGGATATTCTCAAACTGATTAGGATCAAGACAGCCACATCAAATGCTGCCAAACTGACTCACTAATTTCCTGGTGGGGTCAATTCACTGTAAATCAAGATTTAAATGTCCAAGCCTGAAAGCTGAAATAGTTGTTTCCTTGAGAAACACAAGAGAATCACTAAAATATATTAGATTTATAACATAGTCCAGGACACAGAAATGTGCTAGAGATACCATTGTAAATCAACACATTTCCTGTCTGTAGGAAATAGTCTCTTAAAAAAAAAAAGATTTAAGAAAAATTATCTTGTGCAAAGTTAATAGAAATTTAGCAAAACAACATTAAATCTATGTTTGTGTAAAGGATATTGAAGCAAAATTAAGAACTTTTAATATATTAGAATCAGGATGAAATAACAGTAAAGAAACACTGCAGACTGAAATAGAAATTCGCAAATAATTCAATTCACAAAATACCTTATGTAATGTAATACCAGTTGAATAGCAATTTTTCCAAAATCCCGCTAGTAATTACAAAATATTTCTAATTAATAAATAAAATGTAAAGTATTCAATGAAGAGAATTGGCCCTGACAAACAAAATATATTAACAAGTTTTTATGCCAAATGGGTGAAGGGGAGGGGGAGGTACAGGCTTCCAGCTATGGAATAAATAAGTCACAGGAATAAAAGGCAGCATAGGGAATATAGTCACTGATAAGGTAACAATGTTGTACAGTGACAGACAATAGCTACAGTTGTAGTAAGCACAGCATAACATACAGACTTGTCCACACACCTGAAACTAATGTAACATTGTGTGTCAACTACACTAAGAAAAAAAAAAAGACAAAAAATTGAGGATTATTTCAATGGTACAGAACAGGGAGCCTATGAAACAAACAATTGGTGATAGATGATGGCTAGATGGATGGATAGCTAGCTAGCTAGATGGATGATAGGTAAGTGATAAGTGACAGGTGATAGATGAAGAAAAAAGAAAATTTAGTGAACATACGGCATTAAAATATTTGAGTATTTAATTGAAACACAGAGGTAAGTTTTTACCTGGTACATCAGAGAGTTTTAGAAAATAATATACTCGATCTAAAATATCCTGCTATATATTTACAATGTGGAATAGGGCAAATCATTACTACATATAGCACAGACCAGAGGACACTTAATTAAAACTGAAATAATAGTGAAAAAGCTTTTCTTTCCATCAATAATTTTGCATTACTAATATGCCACAAGCAAATTAAAATGAAACTTAAAGAAAATATTTAAATATGGAATATTTAAAAGAGGAAACTATCAATAATCTCCTGGTACTGATATTAATCAGTTGGGTTAACCAAAAAAATGCTGTGATGTATAGGAACAGACAGTATTAAAAAATAATAAACTCAGAAGGCATGTTCGTAATGAGCAGAAAATTGCAAACAAAAATGATGCTCGATTATGTTCAACTATAACATATGAATTTGCTCAGATTGTATTTTGGATCAAATCCCTGTGATTTAAATTTTACATATTTTTCATTCTCTATCACAAACCATAATTGATCAAACATGACTTAATATTGGGAATCCTTTCAAATAGCCTGAAAATTTAAAGATGTCAAAAACCTGAGTGGAGAATATTCAAAGGTTTATATGATATCTAATCTGGTATGATTTTATAACCCATTTTTACCTCAATTGCATTTTTAAATCCTCTTCACTTTTCATGTTTTTGGAGACATGCAATTTAGGATTTATAGAAATAAGACTTTTTTGGCAATACACGTCAGTAGTTGTCATTACATTAAATCACATTTGACAATTTATTGTCATAAAGCGCTTCATAGTATTCCCTCATTATTCTTTTAATACCTATAGAATCTGTAGTGATGTCACTTCTAACATTTCTGACATTGGAAATTTGTGTATTCCCCTCTTTTTTGTATGATCAGTTTGGATAGAGGTTCATCAGTTTATTGATCTTAAAGCCTTGGGTTTCACTAATTTTCTCTAGAGTTCTTCATTTTCTATTGCATTCATTTTTATTTTATCTTTATTATTTTCTTCTGCTTTCCCTGGATTTCATTTCTCTTTTTCTGGTTTCTAAAGGTGGAAGCTGAGATCCTTGATTTGAGACCTTTCTTTTTTTAAAGCAGGTTCCACACCCAATGTGGGGCTCAAACTCACCACCCCGAGATCAAGAGTCACATGCTCCACCGAACGAGGCAGCCAGGCGCCCATAGACCTTTATTTTTTTTTTCTCTGTGTTTTTTTTTTAAGATTTTATTTATTTATTTGACAGAGACACAGCGAGAGAGGGAACACAAGCAGGGGGAGTGGGAGAGGGAGAAGCAGCCTCCCCACTGAGCAGGGAGCCCGATGCGGGGCTCGATCCCAGGACCCTGGGACCATGACCTGAGCCAAAGGCAGATGCTTAACAACTGAGCCACCCAGGCGCCCCTTTTTCTGTGTTTAATGTGATAAATTTTCCTTGAAGTACTGCTTTAGAAGCCTCCCACAAATTTTCTTATGTTGAGGGCTTTTTCCCCCCATTCAGTACAGAATACTTTTCTCCAAGAAATTAAAAAAAATTTTTTTGGTGTGTGTGTGTGACAAGGAGAGAGAGTCATTAAACTTAAGAGCTTCTACAAAAGTGCTATTGCAAATATGGCTATTGCCATACCTCTTCGTCCATTATAAAATATGCCCCTGAGACTGTGAACAAAACCAGGATGCCTACTCTCTGCACTTGTATCCAGTATTAATATTGATGTTCTTACCTAGTGCAATAAAACAAGAAAATGGATAGGTAACATTTGGAAAGGAATAAACAAGGAATTTATCACTAGTCACCTTAACATTTTCCCCCAAATTTCATCTTCACTGAGTCCTACTGTGGAGATCCAATTTACCTTTTGTAATCCTTCCCTACCCCCGCTACTTGTCTTCACCCAATCTGGTTCTTTTCTCCTTCCATGAGACCTATTACCTTCTAAGACACTATGTAACTCAACTTAGACCCATTGCTTGTCTGTTTCCCTTAATCAGAATGCAATTTCCATAAGGAAACATTCCTTGTTTATGTTCTGTGCACTCATAACATAGGAATGTGCCTGACCCACAAAAGGTACACCATAAGTACCTGCTAAAGCACTGACCAACATAACACAGAGTTCCCGTTCTGCTGAAGCACTGAACAACGTAACACAGAGTTCCCGTTCTTTCTAACCCTGCAGATCCGGTAGGGTCTCTCCTTTCAATTTCAGTACCCTCAGGTCTCTCAGAAAGGGAAAGAAATCATAGTTTGGATATAAACACTGAATTGACTAAGTGGATAAGATGTGCTCAGCTTAGTTCTCTCACTTAGTAGATTTCAGTGTCTTCTGTTCAATTTCCATTAGGATTTTTGCTCTCCCCATCCTGTTCTGCCATTCCTGTTGGATATCTCCATCAATCACTTAAAAAAAATTTTTTTATTAAATGTTTTATTTATTTATTCATGAAAGTCAGAGAGAGAGAGAGAGGCAGAGGCAGAGGGAGAAGCAGGCTCCCCGCCTAGCAGGGAGCCCGACGCGGGACTCGATCCCAGGACCCTGGGATCATGACCTGAGCCGAAGGCAGACGCTTAACCATCTGAGCCACCCAGGCGCCCCTCCATCAATCACTTTTAATAGCGTTCAGTGATATGCACAATTCATAAATGTTTTCCAGAAATAATCTTAAATCCCCAGCAGACACTGTCAGTGCAATTGTAGGTGAAATGATAATCACTTTCCAGCAAGCAGGTGAAATCACGGAATCTCAAATCCGTCACCTCAGCGTCCAGAAGCCCCTTTCCACACCTGCAGAGGTGCCATCACTGTAACCACTGCCCTCACAGCTCACACCAGTTGGGTTAGTAGCTGTTTTTTCCCAGTGCTTCGTTATTATAAGGAACTTATCTCAGGAAATCCAGGGATACGCATTCTCTTAAAAGCATGAGGCTTTCTGAAATCGAAACATAAAAAAACTGAGGGGCAGGGGAGACATTTGCTCTTGGAACCAGCTGAGGAAAACAGAGGCTCTTGCCACTCTTGTCCACCTGCCTCAGGGCCACCCCAGCTGCTCCCTCTCCCTCAGTTACAGCCCTTGTGAAACCGTCTCTCACTTGTCTGCAGCACACTGCACCTCACAGGCTCCACTCTGGAGACTTCGCACTGCGGGCGTGTGACCAGCAGTCGGACAAGAGGAGCTCCCAGATGACGAGCGTCCGAGTGCCCGCTGGTGGGATGCCTAAGTACCTCCGGCGACGCTGCTCTCCGTTGTGCGCAGGGGAGGTGGCATGCAGTGCTAACTAAAGTCTAATATGTTTCTAAATTTCTCATTTGTAAACATTCATATCTCATTTACAGAAAACAATGTCTCATTTGTTTGCATGACAGAAACAGAATTTTTATGGTAAGAAAAATGTGGCAAGGGGCGCTGGGCGGCTCAGTCGTTAAGCGTCTGCCTTCGGCTCAGGTCACGATCCCAGGGTCCTAGGATCGAGTCCCAGGTAAGGCTCCTTGCTCGGCAGGGAGTCTGCTTCTCCCTCTCCCACTCCCCCTGCTTGTGTTCCCTCTCTCGACATGTCTCTCTCTGTCAAATAAATAAAATCTTAAAAAAAAGAAAAAGAAAAATGTGGCAAGGACTCCTGAGTAGCTCAGTTGGTTAAGCCGCTGCCTTTGGCTCAGGTCATGATCTCAGGGTCCTGAGCTAAAGCCCCGTGTCAGGCTCCCTGCTCAGTGGGGAATCTGCATCTTCCTCTCCCTCTGCTGCTTCCCCTGCTTGTGCTCTCTTGCTCACGCTCTCTCTCTTTCAAATAAATAAATAAAATCTTTAAAAATATATATTAAAATAAGGTGGCAAAAAGTTTGTGGGGAACAGAAAAAGGAATAATCAGGACTTTAATCGTCTCAAAATACAAATGTTACTCTGACAGGTAACCAGATTTTTTTTTTAAAGATTTTATTTATTTATTTGAGAGAGAGAGAATGAGAGAGAGCACATGAGAGGGGGGAGGGTCAGAGGGAGAAGCAGACTCCCTGCCGAGCAGGGAGCCCGATGCGGGACTCGATCCCGGGACTCCAGGATCATGACCTGAGCCGAAGGCAGTCGCTCAACCGACTGAGCCACCCAGGTGCCCAGGTAACCAGATTTTAAAGGTGCTTCAATAGTCTCCTTCTTGTACAAATGTGACATTCTCTCTACCCTCTAGGGACCTCAGCTATCCCTTTGGATCCATCATAACTATATCTAAAATCATCTATCTACCTATCTCTATCATCCATCATTCTATCTATCTATCTATCTATCTATCTATCTATCTATCTATCTATCTATCTATCTATCACCAATCTTTCCATCTAAATATATATGTAGTGTGTGGTCACTCCATCCACTTAACCACCTACCTCATTTTATACATTCTTCTTTCTTTCAAACAGAAAACAATTCTGACCAGAGACGCTGACTGACAGGCAGGTTCACCTTCCTCTCTGCTAGAGCAGGAGCACTAAATTTAGATTCTCTCTGTGACTCACAAAGCTACTATGATCAGGTGGACACTGTGAACCATTATTGCCCTGTGCATTGCTACAGTTCTTTATTGAGACTGAATGGTCAAAAATCACACTGATTTGAGATTCACAGGTTTCTGTTATGAGATCTCTTGTTAAAAAGAAAAAAAAATATTAAGTCCTACACCATGACTGTTAACCTACCTATTGCTATTTAAATACATTCTATGATTTCTCCTCCAAATCATTCCTATTTCTCTCCCTATTCTCTTGTTTTAGTTCTATAATATTTTACTATCTAGTGTTTTTTAATCTTAACTGTCATTATCAAGAGTCAGTTTTCTACCCCAAAACTTCAACACCATTGCACCCACTATTTCAATTGCATAGTGTATTTGATATGATGAAATGCTGGAATATGGATGCATTAAAAAATACCTTCTTTGTGCCAAACCTTAATTTAATTCTTTGAAGAAAATAAATACTATATATCATTTTAAAAAGCTATTAAGGAGAAGTGGATGAAGAAACTGGAGTGCTTTTGAGAATAGCATGATATAAATCAGTGAGCATTCTCTACTCAAAGAGGTTTTCAAATGTTTTAAACTCCTTGGGCCATTTTTAAAAACTTACACAGTTTTAAAACCTTTACTAATTACAGTTTGTGATAGGAAAATGAAAATGAAAATACTGTACAACAGAAATGTGACCCATAAAACAATTTTGGTAAATTAATAAAAATTATACTTGACAATAATGGAATATCATGTTCAATTGATTTCACTTTATTTTAGAAATAAGCATTTCATAACTTTATAATGTTTTTACTTTTAAGTACTACCTGTTCACATACACTGCCAGCACTTTATTTTTTATTTGTTTTTAAAGATTTTATTTATTTATTTGACAGAGAGAGAGACAGCGAGAAAGGGAACATAAGCAGGGGGAGTGGGAGAGGGAGAAGCAGGCTTCCCACTGAGCAGGGAGCCCGATGCGGGGCTCGATCCCAGGACCCTGGGACCATAACTTGAGCCAAAGGCAGACGCTTAACAACTGAGCCACCCGGGCATCCCTACACTGCCAGCATTTTAAAAATCCATTATCTAAATGATTAATATCCATAGTGAGATCATGCTTAATATTGTCCTCCTTTATAATCTACATAGTTAAATAACTTCTTTGTATTTAAGTTTAATTCATTTCTGGTACATCTGTATTTATCTCTACTTTCATGTTAATGAAATAAAATGGCCTCTGATTTGGGCCATGCATAGTAATGATGTATCAAAACAAATTTATAAAAATATACCCTAGCATTTTTACATGGCAGATTTGACATTTTTATGTTAAGATAGAGTGTTATTTAATTCTAAGATGAGAGCAAGAAATTTACCCCTACTATTTCAAATAAATCTCCAAGCAGTTTAGCCATGTATTAAATAGCTTTCCCAAATACTTGATGATTTACTTTCATCAGATACGGGTTTTGGTTTATTGACCCTGTTCTGTGCCACTGATCTGTATATTTCTTCAGCAGTGATGAGTTGTGGGTAACGCTCTTTGTATCTGGACTAGCAAGTTCTCTTCATTGAACTTAAGTGTAAATATATGGATGATATAAAATACATTATGTAATATGGAATGCATTTAATATATAGTATATAATTACATATGTTTATATTTTTTGTTCTTTTGTAGTATTAGAAAAATTTAGGGGCACCCGGCTGGCTCAGTCAGTAGAACATATGACTCTTGATCTCAGGGTGGTGAGTTCAAACCCCATGTTAGGTGTGGAGCCTACTTAAAATAAAAATTAAAAAAAAAAAAGAAAAGGGATGTCTGAGTAGCTCAGTTGGTTAAACGTCTGACTCTTGATTTTGGCTCAGGTCATGATCTCAGGGTCATGAGATTGAGACCCTTGTTGGGCTTCAGACTGGTCATGAAGCCTGCTTAAGATTCTCTCTCTCTCCCTCTGCCCCTCCCCCATCCCTCTCTAAAAAAAAAAAAAGAAAAGGGAAAAGAAAAATTTATAAATTTTAACTTGAATTATATGAAAAAGATATTAATTGTGTTAATTAAATCACTACAGCATTAGACTTTCTATCTTGGGATTAAGTCTGTCATGCTATTTTTTTAGTACTGATTTTAAGCTTTTAATAGGGCTTTAATTTTGCTTCAGTACTTCACTACCATTATTTAGCTTATTAAATTATTTAATTTACTAAAGAATATTTTAGTAGACTATTTGGTATTTGGCAAAACTGTATTATCTTTAGTGAGATATCTTTCTTTATAATTGTACAGACAATATTTCCTACATACAGAAAACTGGTTGATTTCTGATGATTTTCATAGCAAATACATAAATGTTAAACTATGTTATTAATTCTAACATTTTATGTGGTCCTATAGTGCCTCTGAGATATGCAGGCATTTCAGCTCTCAATAATATGTTTCCATTTAAAATAAATATATCTCATAGCTATTTTCCCTGACTTATTGAAATGCCAGGAGATTGGAGTCAATAAGGGACCAGCACAGTCCTCTTATTTCTGATCAATTTGGGAATAGTTCCATATTTCTCTATTCAGTACCAAACAGAGTATTTCTTGAAGAAAACCCATTCTTAGGGAAGCCTCCCCTTAAAATCTTGTTGAATTTCATTTTATATTAATATACTTTAGATCTCTGCTTCTTTTTCCACCACTGATAAGGTTTTTTATCTGAGTAAAATCATTGACTTGCCACAAAGGCTCATACAAAACAGACCTAGTTTGGATACCTGCTGCCAAAGAGTTTTCTTAATGTTATTATTCCTTTCTTTTAAATAGTATGGAAATTTATTAAGCTAGATTCCTTACATTTAGAATTATGTGAAAATCTGATACATTTCATTAAATGATGAGCACACAAGCACCTGTATATTACGCAGCGTTTACCTTTTTAGTTTCCAAACTGCTCATTTATCTAAGGTCCCTCTGGATACAGACATCATTTGATTTTTAGAGTCCTGTCTAAAGACAGAAAAACATTTAAATATAGTAAGAATAAAGTAATTTAACATCTAATGAAACACTAAGAATAAAAAGTATATTGTCAGTGTGAAAAATATTTGAAAAATATTTTTTTGAAATATTGAAAAATATTGCCTTAAAGACGTAAAACTTAGAAAATATTATTCAGAGAAGAAAATGTTTTTAAAAACTGGCACAATGGAATATTCCAAATATATGTGAAAGGTAATACCATAAGGCTCATAGACTTATTACCAGCTTCAACAGTTAATTATCAGCACACAGTCATTTCATTTCATCTACACTGCTACCCACATTATCCACACTGGATTATTTAACAAAAAAATTATATACATCATTATATTCTTAAGTAAATAATCAAGAACATACTTCCACACAATGATATGGGATCTAAAGATGGTATTCATTCATTAAGGAGGACCTGAATACCTTTATAATACCTACAACAATAACAAAAACTCAATAATATCATTAAATAACAATAAGAGCTCATGTTTTCCTTATTTCCTCAAAAAAACCCACTAATAATCATTTAAATCAGGATCTAATCAATGTACCCCCATATACTTTGTGGGTTATTTTTAAAAGATTTTATTTATTTATTTGTCAGGGAGAGAGTGAGAGAGCACAAGCAGGGGGAGCTGCAGGCAGGGCAGGCAGAGGGAGAAGCAGGCTCCCTGAGCAAGGAGCCCAATGCATGATTTGATCTCAGGACCCTGGGATCATGACCTGAGCCAAAGGCAGATGCTTAACTGACCGTGCCACCCAGGCATCCCTAATTTGTGTTTTTCTATTAAGAGTCTGGCAAATAATAAGTCCTCCTTTTTTCCCCATTCTTTTTTTTTTTTAAAGATTTTATTTATTTATTTGAGAGAGAGAGAATGAGAGAGAGCACATGAGAGTGGGGAGGGTCAGAGGGAGAAGCGGACTCCCTGCCGAGCAGGGAGCCCGATGTGGGACTCGATCCCGGGACTCCAGGATCATGACCTGAGCCGAAGGCAGTCGCTTAACCAACTGAGCCACCCAGGCGCCCCTATCTAGAATAATTTAAGACATACTATTAACTTATTGCACCACACTGATGGTGTTTCACACACTGTCCCAGACAGCCACTAAATGTATAATTTTTGCTAATGGTTTACTCAAATTCTAGTTCAGTTTATTGTGAAGGATACTTCAGAGGTAGTACAGTTCCTTCTTACTGCCTCCCACTGGAAGAAGTTTTTCACAGCTTTCTTGCTTGATGGTTTAACAAGATGTTTCAAAGTCATTTTCCTCACACTGACTAGGAATTGTCAAATTTTTATCAAGATGTCTTACACTTTTTTAGTGAGAAATTGCATTTAGAGGTCACAATCTGGAGAATGGAGGTGGTAGTTGCTCAGGGAGTTGGTCATAATATCTGTACCTGTTCATGTCTCTCTATATATTTTAAGTCAAATACAGACTGGTTAATGTTGATTTTTTTCAAGGAAATGAACAAATATATTACCTTAAAACAGTTTGCTTTTCTATTTCTTTTATTTTTTCCTAAAAGTCTTGGTTCTCAAGTATATTAATATTCTTATTCCATCATTTAAAAAAAACTATGATTTTACTAAAAAATATGATATTGGATACCAGTTCACAATATCTTGGCTAGTGTTTTGTCTGAATATATCCCAATAAAAATAAACAGACAAAATTATTTTTTTAAGTTTCTCAAAAGTTATTTATATGGATTGGTCACAAACTTCACACATAATGATGTTTGCATACATACACACAAATATATATCTTAAAATTCATTTTGACATTGAAAGTAATAGGTTATTCTAGTATACGTTGGTTTTATGTTGTTTGATAAATGTGCAAAGTATTTCCATTTTTACAATAGTCAAAATACAATACAAGGTCAGTTGAGAGAAGTCTAACCTTCAACTTTCTCTGCCCCATGAGGCCATTATTTTTATAAGTTTTTTGTTAATCCTTCCATAGTCCTCTTCAAACACTGTATTTATTTATATTCATATTTATACTTAAATTTATACTGCTATTCTTTGCATTCTTAGAAAAATAGACCCTAGTTCACATGCTCATCTGCATCTCACTTTTTTTTTCACCTAAGAATATATCCTGGACGTAACTCCATACCTGCAGTGAGGAATTCCTCCATGTTTACAGCTGCAGAGAGCCAGGGCCCGTTATACTCAATGTTTACATTATTTCCAAAGCAGAACATCGGTAGTGACCCTCAAACACATACTCTTAATGTTCATTTACAGTGAGAAAGCCTGTGTTAGGCTTAACGCTGGAATTGCTGGGCGAGATGATGATAACAAATTTTTGTTATTTTTAATTCTTCTGACTTCAATTAAGATCAAGTTCCACTAGATTTTGCTGTGATCAGTTCTGTCAACTTGGAAATGGGGATTTTCTTCCTCTGCCAGGGTTTGGCATCATGGGTAATTCTTCACTCCTTTGTCTTTATAACTTCATTCTGCTTACTGGATACAGTAAGGGCCTTTTTAGATCTTGTCCAAAAGGGCAGGTGGTGATTTATGGAATCGCAGAGTTGCTTTGATATCTCACCAGCAGTACTTCTGGGAACTGTCCTCTGGAAGTTGGGAGTGTTTGGGAAAGCTATTCTTGAGGGTCAGAGGTAGGCCACTTTAAAACTTCTCGGGGATGGTGGTGTTGGGAAAGCTGCTGGCTACCATGCACAGCAGGACCTGGGAGCTGGAGACTCACACTGAGACTTCTCTGTCATTCAGTGGTCCAGCTGTGCGCTCACCCACAAGATACAGATTTCATCCTGGGATATGCTCTCTGACTGCTCTACCTCGGGCCTAGAGTTCCTTGTATCTGATAATCCTGTACTCTTCAGAGCTCTCGCTACTTCTTACCCTCCAATCCCTTGTTATTCCAGTCCTCTCTTTCTTTAAACTTTCCCTGTTCAAATTATGGCACAGTAGTGACTCACGGACCTCTCCACTTCCTCAGTTCCCCTTAGTCTATATACAATACAAAGGCCAGAGTGATCCTTTTAATATACAGGTTGGATCATGCCCCTCTCTAGTCCAATACTATGTACACACTGGCTTACCATTTCACTTAGAGAAACTCCAAATCCTTTACAATGGTCTACAGTGCCCTACATGACCTGGCTCCCTTAGCCCTTCAGCCTCAAAGCTTTACACTTACTCCCTTCATAGTTGTGCTCCGTTCTCACATTTTCAGCAAAGATCCAGGCATGATCCTCTCCTTCAGCCACTAGTCTGGTTATTTCATCTGTGTGCAACATCCTCCCAAATATGCAAATCCCTCACCACTCAAATATTTGCTCAAATGTCACGCCCCTGTGAGACCAACTCTGATCACCATATTTTATATTGCCATCCACTCTATTGTACACGCTCATCTTTACCTGAATTTTCTACTGTCTGTATTTGGGTGACATCACTTTACAACTTACTATTAACCCCAATATTTCTTTTATTATTTGTTCTCTGTTTCTATCAATTAGAATGTGAGCAACACATTTTTGGTTCTTTTCACTGGTGTGAACACACATTTAGAATAGCATCTGAGACAGACAAGGTGCTCAATAAATATTTATTCAGCACGGGACACCACCCCTTTCCCTCTGTTTATATACCTTGTCAACTTTCTCTCACTTTACTTTTTCTTAACAGCCAAGTTTGTTTTTGTTCAGTGGTCTCAGAAATAAAAATATGCTTTGGAGAACAATTTTCATGGTAGCCCAGATGCAGGATAGCCATGGACTCAACTGACTTCTCTCATGTCTCAGAACCCAGCGACCTCTACTTCCCACAGAGACTTAGCCAATCACCAACTTCACCAACTTCTCTATTTCTATAGTCATTCTCTTTGTACAAGTTTGTTAATTAACATTAATAGCTTTACATAATTTGCTCACTTCACAAATGCCTTTCAGATATAATCTTAAGTCCCATACAGACCCTCCCCACCAATTACAAGTGAAGAGACAACCACTTCCTAGCAAGAGGCCAGATCATGGAATCCCCAGTTTTTATCTCAGGCTTCAGATTCCCCATCTCCACAGACGTACAGGTATACAGATGTCTGCAGCTACTGTCCTGGCAGCAAACACAATCTGTGTCAGTAGGTGGCTATTTTAAAAAACAAGTATCAGAACCTCTGAGGAAACAGAATGTATTACATAAAACCTAGAAAGAAACCCATATGAAAAAACCTCATTCTTCTTGCTCGGGTTGAAACAAGTACTCTTAGGATTGAAAGCATTAGGGAACTTTCTGAGGGGTCCAGACACACTGTCATGCTCATCCACCTGCTTCAGGGCTCCCAAGCATATCCTTCCTTCTTCCCTATTGCCCTGACATCTTCTCCTCTTGCTTCTGAATAAACGGACATGCAGACACTCTCATGACAGTCAGGGCAAAGGCTTAACACTAAATGGAAGTGAAGAGCAGTAAGATAATGATTTTTAGTTCTCATCTGTAAATGGACACTTGGTTTCTGGGTGGCAACTGCAGATATATGCAGTAGGGTTTTGTTTGTTTTTAATCACTGAGAGCCTGTGTTTAAAGGAGTCTGTTATTACATTTCTCTACAATACCTACGACTGGTGGAAGAGTATAAACCTCCAACTCCCGTCTGGAGATATGACTCTTTCAAGAGAAAATTGACTGAAGGTTCCACATTTATTTATTTATTTTTTTAAGATTTTATTTATTTATTTGACAGAGAGAGACACAGCGAGAGAGGGAACACAAGCAGGGGGAGTGGGAGAGGGAGAAGCAGGCTCCCCGCTGAGCAGGGAGCCCGATGCGGGACTCGATCCCAGGACCCTGGGATTATGACCTGAGCCGAAGGCAGTCGCTTAACCAACTGAGCCACCCAGGCGCCCTGAAGATTCCACATTTAAAAGAGCAGAGATCATCAGGGACTTCAATATTCTCAGGTTCTCAATGTTACCCTGACCTAGAACTAGATTTCAAAATTACTGTGAAATTATAATTATCTATAAATCTGTAACTCTTTCTACCCAACAAGAACTTCACTGTCCACTCTGATCAATATGAAATTCTAGTGTGTTCACCCCTCACACACCTGTAGCATTAACAGGATGGTTTGTTCTGACATATAAAGTTCTACCCATATGATAATTGACTTTCTCTGCTTGACTTATTTTACTTAGCATAATCTCCTCCAGTCCCATCCATGTTGATGTAAAAGTTGGGTATTCATCCTTTCTGATGGCTGAGTAATATTCCATTGTATATATGGACCACATCTTCTTTATACATTTGTCTGTTGAAGGGCAACAGACAAATTGCCCTTCTCGGCTCTTTCCACAGTTTGGCTATTGTGGACATTGCTGCTATGAACATTGGGGTGCATATGGCCCTTCTTTTCACTACATGTGTGTCTCTGGGGCAAATACCCAGGAGTGCAATTGCTGGGTCATAGGGTAGCTCTATTTTTAATTTTTTGAGGAACTTCCACACTGTTTTCCAAAGTGGCTGTACCAACTTGCATTCCCACCAACAGTGTAAGAGGGTTCCCCGTTCTCCACAGAGAAAGTCAATTATCACATGGTTTCACTTATTTGTGGACATAAGAAATAGCATGGAGGTCATTAGGAGAAGGAAGGGAAAACTGAAGGGGGGGAGGAATTGGAGGGAGAGATGAACCATGGGAGACTATAGATTCTGAGAAACAGGGTTTTAGAGGGGAGGGGGGAGGGGGGATGGGTTAGCCCAGTGATGGGAATTAAGGAGGGCACGTACTGCATGGAGCACTTGGTGTTATACGCAAACAATGGATCATGGATCACCACATCAAAAACCAATGATGTGCTCACCTCATAATTGTGTGGAGGGCTCCTCTGAAGGGCGCTGGGCCCCCCTCCCAGAGTTTTCTGGTTCTGTGGGTCTGGGGGGGTCTTGAGAATTTGCACTTCTAGCAAGTTCCCAGCTGATGCTGATGCTGCGGGTCTGGGGACCCCACTTGGACAAATCACTTCTCTGCACCCCTGCTGCCCAGTACGTAGTCACTAGCCACAGTTTATAGAGCACGGGAAATGCAGTCGGCCCAACTGGGGTTAATTTTTAGTTATATTTAACTTAGAGGCAATTAACTTGATGCACAGTTTAGAAAACTCTTCAGTATGGTATATGAGTCTTGTTTCAACTGTAAATTTTAAATACAGGTCAACCCTTTCTCATGGAAATTTAATACCCAAATTGAGACTCAAAAACACTGAGCTTTGAAGACAATACCAATAGAGTATGTCATTGTTAAAGTTATTATTTACATGTTGAAATGCTAATATTTTGGATATGATGGATTAAATAAAGCAATAAAGTTAATCTTAAAAAAAAACTAATGATGTATTTTATGGTGACTAACATAAATAAATAAATAAATAAATAAAGTTCTACCCACGTAGCATAATGATGGATATTTCAATATTCTTTCTCTGAGAGCACAGTGCACATAATTTAGCCCCTAAACATGCCTATGGCCACCATTCCCTTTTGATTAAGGGAATAAAATGAGTCCCTTTTTTTTTGCCCTTGAATGCTACACTTTGAGCATAGGAGTGACCAGTGATCACAGCTGTTAAGGAGTCAGAGACTCCTCAAAGTTGTCTCTGATTTACAGAAACTGTATAAATTCTCACTCCACATAAAATGACATCTTTGTTGGAGAATTGAATTCATTTTGTTTTCTTTTCAAAATTATTTCTGGAAATTTCCCTTGGTTTAAAATTCTTCTTTGATAAAGTTCATATGTATATTCTTTTTCTTAAAATTATTTTTCAATTTTAATTGCTGTTATAAAAATCACAATTGTATCTAAACATTTTGAACAAATCCACCTGCCTATAAAGTTAACATGAAAGTTTATGTCTAAATACCCCACAACTCCCTCCTTCAATAACCCAAGGACTAGGGGTTGTTGTCAATTAGTACACATCCTTGGAGAAACATTTTGAATTATTTACAACTACTTAGTAAAATCTCCTTTAGATAACCTCTCTCTGATCCTTTTGTTTGCTTTTTTATTTTTTCTGGTGGGGGGGAGAGTAGGGAGGAGGGGCAAAGGGGGAGGGAGAGAGAATCTTAAGCAAGCTTCATGAGGTGGGGCTTGATCTCATGACCCTGAGATCATGACCTGAGCCAAAATCAAGAGTTGGACGCTTAACCAACTGAGCCACCCAGGCACCCCCTTTTGTTTGCTTTTAAGGACATATTCTGAATGTCCTTTATGTGGGAAAAAATGCGGTTAATGAAAAGCCCTACAGGAAACATGAAGATAGTAATACATATATTTTGGATTTCCTCCAGATCTTCAACTCCAATTAAAGCCAATTTCCACTTAAAAAAGAAAAAGAACAATTTCCACTTGATATTGATGTGATGGGCTCTTTCAACTTGGAAATGGGGATTATCTTCCTCATTCAGACAGGAGTGGGGATCCTGGGAAATTCCTTCCTCTTTGGTCTTTATAACTTCACTTTGTTCACTGGACACAAGTTGAAATCCAAAGACCTGATTCTCAACCAACTGGTCTTAGCCAACTCCTTGGTACTTTTCTCCAAAGGGATCCCTCAGACCATGGCAGCTTTTGGATGGAAATACGTCCTGGATAACATTGGATGTAAAGTTGTCTTTTATGTATACAGATTGGGCAGAGGAGTTTCCCTCAGCATCACCTGCCTGTTGAGTGGCTACCAGGCCATTAAATTCTTTCATTTTATTGTTTTTTGGTGCTATCACTTAAGGACCACACTTATGTTCATCCCATTTTTCTTTATACTCTTATTGTTATATATAACATTAGTACAGGGAATTTATATATATTTAGAATTTAACAAATGTTCCTAAAATAGATGCCTCTGTATCTGCCACTGAGGGAAATACAAAGAATGCTAGTAGTGCCCTGCCATGTCAAGTACTCCATCCCAGACACGGTCTGCACCTCCTCCAATAGTAATCCAACAGCCAGATTTTTTTTTTTTAATTTTTTTATTCTTACGTTAATCCCCATACATCATTAGTTTTAGATGTAGTGTTCCATGATTCATTGTTTGTGCATAACACCCAGTGCTCCATGCAGAATGTGCCCTCCTCAATACCCACCACCAGGCTAACCCATCCTCCCACCCCCCTCCCCTCTAGAACCCTGTTTGTTTTTCAGAGTCCATCGTCTCTCATGGTTCGTCTACCCCTCCGATTTCCCCCGCTTCATTCTTCCCCTCCTGCTACCTTCTTTTTTTTTTTCTTAACATATATTGCATTATTTGTTTCAGAGGTACAGATCTGAGATTCAGCAGTCTTGCACAATTCACAGCGCTTACCAGAGCACATACCCTCCCCAGTGTCTATCACCCAGTCACCCCATCCCTCCCACCACACCCCCCACTCGAGCAACCCTCAGTTTGTTTCCTGCGATTAAGAATTCCTCATATCGGGCGCCTGGGTGGCTCAGTTGGTTGGGCAACTGCCTTCGGCTCAGGTCATGATCCTGGAGTCCCGGGATCGAGTCCCGCATCGGGCTCCCTGCTCGGCGGGGAGTCTGCTTCTCCCTCTGACCCTCCTCCCTCTCATGCTCTCTGTCTCTCATTCTCTCTCTCACAAATAAATAAAATCTTTAAAAAAAAAAAAAAAAAAGAATTCCTCATATCAGTGAGGTCATATGATACATGTCTTTCTCTGATTGACTTATTTCGCTCAACATAATACCCTCCAGTTCCATCCACGTCGTTGCAAATGGCAAGATCTCATTCCTTTTGATGGCTGCATAATATTCCATTGTATATATATACCACATCTTCTTTATCCATTCATCTGTCGATGGACATCTTGGCTCTTTCCACAGTTTGGCTATTGTGGACATTGCTGCTACAAAGATCAGGGTCAACAGCCAGATTTTTAAAGTCAGCATCTTTTGGATTTTCTTGATAGTTTTCCTTACTATGCATAAATCCTATAGTTTGGCTCTGTATATCATTGACATTTATATGAATGGAATCATATGCTATGTATTTGTTTGATCTTACTTCTTTTGCCCAGTGAATGTCAGTAAAATTCACCCATGCTCTTCAATGTGTCTGTATCGTCCATTTTCATTGCTGCTGAGGGCACCATTTCATAATCTGTCTCTATTCTACACTGATGGACCTTTGTATTGCTTTCAGGTGTTGCGATAACAACAATGCAGCTGTAAAAGTGTTTGTTCATGTGTTCTGATGCACATCAGAACATACTTCTTTGGAGCAGCAGTTTCCTTCCACACTAGGTGTGGATGTCAAGATGTATATGGATCTCCTTCTAGGCTCTACATGGTCTCCACTGATCCGTACGTATAGCTCTGTGCAAATATCTAATACCAAATTGTCATCATTTCTAGTTTTATAACAGGTCCTAGCTTCTGAAAGAACAATCCACCTTATCTTTTTTTCTCCTTATCTTCTAAATGTGCCTTATTTTTCTGTGAATTCTGAGTTTTAAAAACCCATTGTCAAGTTCAACAACAGTAACAAAAATCAGAAAAATGAAAACTTAAAAGTATTTCAGCACTCAGAAGACTTTTTCTCTTAAAACTACCAACTATACCAGAATTTACTTTTAAACTGTGTTATGTGTACAAAATTATTTTTTCTTTTAGATAATAAAAAAACATTATCAAGATATGGATTATCCTTACATGCCAGCCCTATTTCACCACCCTGCTTGGTTTGTCTTGTCTGAATATTTGTTTTTAAGACAGTCATTGTGGTAAATTCCCAGTTTGGAAAAATAAATTCCAAGGCTTAATATGCCCACAAATATTTTTATTGCTTTTTCTTTCAAACGGCATATTGGCTGAGGATATATTTTTTAAAAATTTCTGCTTATTTACTACTTAGCCCATTCTATCCTTTTTAAATTAAAAAAATTTTCAATTAATTTTTTTAATTCCAGTATAATTAAGGTACAGTGTTATAATAGTTTCAGGTGTACAATATAGTCATTCAACAATTCTACACATTACTCAGTGCTCACAACTGTACTCTTAATCCCCATCACCTATTTCACCCATCCCTCACCCACCTCCCCTCTGGTAACCACCAGTCTGTTCTCTATACTTAAACGTCTGTCTTTTTTTGTTTGTTTCTTAAATTCCATGTGAGTGAAATCATATTTGTCTTTCTCTGACTTATTTCACCTAACATTATACCCTCTAGATACATCCATGCTGTTGCAAATGGGACGAATTCATTTTTTTTATGGCTGAGTAATATTCCAGTATGTGTACATTTTCATACAAACACACACACATCTTTATCCATTCATCTAGACACTTGGGTTGTTTCCGTATCTTAGCTATTGTAAATAATGCTACAATAAACAGGGTGCATGTATCTTTTCAAATTACTGTTTTCGTATTCTTTGGGTAAATACTCAGTAGTGGAATTACTGGATCATATGGTAATTCTATTTTTAATTTTTTGAGGAATCTTCAAACTGTTTTCCACAATGGCTGAACCAGTTTGCATTCTCACCAACAGGGCATAACGGTTCCCTTTTCCTCCACATCCTTGCCAATACTTGTTTTCCGTGTTTTTTATTTTAACCATTATGACAGGTGTGAGGTGATACTCATTGTGGTTTTGATTCACATTTCTCTGATGATTAGTGATGTTGAGCATCTTTTCATGTGTCTGTTGGCTGGCTGAGGATATTCTTGGTATACATAATTTTTACTTCAATACTTTTTTTAAAAAGATTTTATTTATTTATTTGAGAGAGAGAATGAGATAGAGAGAGCATGAGAGGGGGGAGGGTCAGAGGGAGAAGCAGACTCCCTGCTGAGCAGGGAGCCCGATGCGGGACTCGATCCCAGGACTCCAGGATCATGACCTGAGCCGAAGGCAGTCGCTTAACCAACTGAGCCACCCAGGTGCCCTTACTTCAATACTTTAAAAGCTTTTATTTCAGTGCTCGCTTTGGCAGCACATATACAAATAAGAGCTTTTATTTCATGGTACACTTGCACTCACGAATTGTGAAAAGGAATGGGCTCAAGCTGACCTTGGTTCCTCTCTCTCACTGTACATGTGTATAACTTTCTCCTGTCCTTGATTTTCCTTATTACAATGGGTCTAGGCAGCATGTGTTTCCCTGTTCTAAACATGCCCCCTCTGTAATTTCTCCTTCTTTGCATTGTATTATCTAGATATATGTCTGCTTCTTCTTTAATGTTTTAGATTTTTAGCTTTCCTTTAAAATTTCCATTGGCTTTACTCCTTTCTGACTGCTTTAAGATTTTCTCCATCTGAGAGAAATCTTTTTTTTTTTTTTAAGTAAGCTCTATACCCAACGTGGGGCTTGAACTCATGACCCAGAGATCAAGAGCTGCATGCTCTACTGACAGCCAGCCAGGAGCCCCTGATATTTTTAATTTTAGTTGTATAGAAATTTATTTCTCCTTATTGTGTACTTTATGAAACCACTGTATTCAATGTCCAATATTTCCACATTATCACAACTTTTATATTGTAGTATATTACTAATGTCCTCACTTTGAAAATAACTATTATGCTTTATTTAATAGATATATTAGTCTGTTACAAAAGATGTTTCTCCAGTGTTATACATAGCCCCTTTTACAATGGTTTTGCTGACAGGTAACTTTGAAAGAGAAAGCCAAAAGGTGACTTCTTTACTAGATATGAAGAAACAAGAAAGTCATGGTAATGAAAGGTGTGGTGTCAAGCAGCCAAGCAATCTTTATGCAGCAGGAGCTGCTAGGTTTTGCTTGCCAATCTGCCATAGGTATGGCTGGTAAGGAAACCACAAGCCCAAATGGACTGAGAAAGATTATTCCTTACACAGATAGCACAAGAAAGTCAGCAAACATTCTGTCACCTCCTGCTATGCCTGTCACATAGGACACCACCAAACCAAAGGGACCAGATTACAGGCAACATGTGCAGTGGGACTCAGTTGCTGAAGAGCTATTCAAGCCTGGTTGTGAGTGGTTTTATATCCTTGCAGATGGACCCTATGGAGGGAGGAGTTAAGTGGAAATTCCAATGTGTCACAGGAACCAGGGAGGTAGTGAAACTCTCATATACCATTGGTAGGAAATATAAAAAATAACCATTTCAGATCAGTTTGGTAATTTCTTAAAAAGTTAAACATTCACCTACCCTATGATTCAAGCATTGCACTCAGACGTATTAACACAAGAAAAATGAAACATGTATCCGTATAAAGATTTATATGTGAATCTTCACAGAAGTCTTATTTGTAATAGTCAAAACCTGCAAACCCAGATGCCAAGGAACAGATATATGGAAAAACAAATAGTGGTATATCCATATAACAGAATACGACTCAGCAATGAAAGGAATGAACTTTTTAAAATCTCAAGGTAATTATGCAGTATATATGAAACCAGAAAAAAATAAATACTTTATGATTCCAATCATATAAAATTCTAGAAAATGTAGTCTACTGTAAAGGAAAGTAAATCCAAGTTTGTCCAGACAGCCAGAGAGGGCAGGGAGAGAGATTAATAAAAATTATGAGGTAAATATGTGTGGGACTTATATGCTCATTATCACAATTATGACGATTTTGTGGATTATACTGTCAAATCTTATCAAACTATACATTTTAAATATGTGCAGTTTACTGTACGTCATTATAACTTAAAGCTTTAAGCAATGGTTCAAATAAAAGAATCTCTCCCACTCCTTATAAAAAAAAAATCAAATCTGGCAACCCTCTATTATCTCTATCACCTCTCTCCTAATGTTTTGGGAGGGATGCCTTACCTCAGTGATAGCAAATATTGGTGAACAATGGAGGATGTTTCCACCTTAGTCACAAAGGCCATACCGCTGGACTAAGAGATCTCCCTTCTCTCTATCCTTGTTTTCCTGCATGTGCAGTCTTAAGGTCAACAGCCCAGAAAGCAACAGGAATCCACAAAACCTTAATTTCTCTCTGCCAGTGACCTCAGCTATTCAAGATACACAGGCCAGGAGGTACATACTCACTCAACACAGCCAGAGACACTGGAATAGCTGTGGGTGCACTTTTAGAAGAGGGATGTTCCATCGACTTTACTGCAGGCTCCAGCATTCCCTATCAACCCAATGTTTCTCGCCAATGATGATTCCCCCCCCCCCCCCGGGAATTATGATTCCCACCAACTATGAGCCCTTTAGTGTTAAAACCAGTGACACTACCCTACCAAATTCTGGGCATCAGGGCACGTGACTCTTCTGAAGGACCTGGGGAAGAAAGTCCCCTTAGCTGTGTGGTCATTACATGATACACACTATAAACAAAGGAACCAATCCCAGAAACACTGGGAATGGTCACAAGTGCCTGCTCCTCAATGTGACCTTTGGGCCCACAAAAAAATCTTGGCTTCCAGGCTGCGTATTAGTTGTACAAAGCCTGTTGCCCTTGGAGGCACACCAAAGTTGGGAACTGTCACATAAGCCACTTACCCCTTCATGATGTTTTCAAAGCAACCAGTTAGTGAATACAACCCCCAAGATTAAAGGTGGCTTAAACAATAAGGCCTTTATTATTGCGCAAGTCATAGCAAGGTCAGGCAGGCAGTTTATGGGTTGGTGACATGGAGACTGGAAAAATCCATCACAAGTGTCATATGAAAACAGTGTCCCTGAAGACAAACCTTCTCTGCAAGCCACCAATAGAACCCAGATAAGGTCTTTTGGGAGAAAACTGGGTCAGGTATACACATTAATCAGAGAAAAGGGAATGATGTTACTCTAAAGGCTCAGGTTGCTCATTCTTTTCTCCAGACAGAACACAGAGATCTACTTCCCTAAACAGTGGGATAACTGATGCATACCATGGGGGCCTTTCTAGGCAGTAGCGCTGACTTATACTATGAAAACTGGCAGTCACACAATTTCAGCAAGGACCCCAAGCCAGTTAGGAAGCGCAATATGGTTCCTAGAAGCTTCCCACGTACCTGGAACTTACAGGGAATCTTCCCTGGTGTATATTCAGAGGTATGAGTTCAACTTCAGGAAGATGTCTCCCTCACAAAGGCTCTCCTCCAATGTCATTGTATCAAACATGTAGAAAGCCTGCTCCTTGCATGGCTATGGCTTTGCTGTGTGAACTTTCTGGTGCCCAATGAGGTGAGACTTCCGGCTGAAGGCTTTCCCACATTCACTGCACTCATGAGGTCTCTCTCCAGTGTGGACTTTTTTGTGTCGGATGAGGTTACACCTTCGGCTAAAGGCTTTCCCACATTCACTGCACTCATAAAGCCGATCTGCGTTGTGAACTTTCTGGTGCTGAATCACAGCAGACCACTGACTGAAGGTTTTCCCACATCTGCTGCACATATATGGCCTTTCTGTGTGGTGGTAAACTTTCTGGTGTCTAATGAGGTTAGACCTTCGGCTGAAAGCTTTTGCACATTTGTTGCACTCATGAGACCTTTTTCTGATGTGAATTTTTTGGTGTTGAGCAAACTGGGTGTCACTGAAGAATTCTCCACATTCCCTGCACTCATGAGGCCTCTCTCCAGTGTGAACCCTTTTGTGTTGAATGAAGTCAGAGTTGCGGGTAAAGGATTTCCCACATATCTTACACTCATAAGGTCTTTCTCCACTGTGAACTCTCTGGTGTTGAATGAGGCCAGAACTTTGGCTAAAAAATTTCCCACATTCCCTGCACTCATAAGGTTTCTCTCCAGTGTGAACTCTACGGTGTTTAATGAGGCTGGAGGTGTCACCAAAACATTTCCCACATTCATTGCACTCGTAAGGCCTCACTCCAGTGTGAACTCTCTGATGTTTAATGAGACTGGAACTTTGGCTAAAGGATTTCCCACATTCACTGCACTCATAAGGCTTTTCTCCAGTGTGAACTCTCTTGTGTACAATAAGGCTGGAGCTCTGGCCAAAGAATTTCCCACATCTGCTGCATTTATAAGGCTTTGCCCCAGTGTGAATTCTCTGGTGTTGAATGAAACTGGAGATGTGGGTGAAGAATTTCCCACATTCATTGCAATTATAGGGCCTTTCTCCAGTGTGGACTTTCTGATGCTGAAAGAGGTTAAACCTTCGGGTGAAGAATTTCCCACATTCACTGCACTCATAAGGCCTTTCTCCAGTGCGGACACTCAGGTGTTGAGCAAGAGTGTATTTGTAGCTAAAGGTTTTCCTGCATTTACACCAACTGCAACGGCTCTTCCCACTGTGAACAGCTTCCCCACACACGGTGCAACCGTGTGGTTTCTGCCCATTATGAGTGGCCTGGTGCTGGTGCTGGCCTGAACTAGCGAGGAAATCCTTATCAACCTCCCCATTGGTAAAGGACTTCCCTGACACATGGGACCTGCAGCTCTTCACAAATGAAGCCCATTTCAACAGTTTCTCTCCACTGTGCTGCTTCCCATGCTGGCGAAGGTTTGCAGTGAAACAGACTTGTTTCCTACATGTGTAAGATCTCAACTGGGGACGTGTTCTCTGATGCAGAGCCACACCCAAAATGTCTTTTAAGACCAGACAACATATCCCACAGAGGTGTGCCTTCTGGGGATATGGGCCTGCATGGTGAGTCCTGACCTGCAACACTCCTATAGAAGCAGCCTGCTCTGAAGGTGCCTTCCCATCCTCTGCTCCATGCCAGCAACCTGAAAGCAGAGAAATTCTAGTGAAGTAGACATAGGCAGTAGTGGGAAGAGGCAACACCATCACAAATGTGTGTCCAACACACCAAGGAATGTGCTGATGGCACTGTTTCCAGGATGAAGGAGCTGGGGTCAGGGTAAAGAAGCTGCTGCTGTGGGGCACCTGGATGGTTCAGTCAGGCTTCCCGCTCAGCAGGGAGTCTGCTTCTCCTTCTGCCTCTCCCCCCCACTTGTGCACTTGCTCTCTCTCTCAAATAAATAAAATCTTAAAAAAAAAAAGAAGCTGCTGCTGTTTAGTACTGGGCCTCTACAGGTCAGACAGTGAGGGTGGCCTCTCCAGGTGAAGAACACAAGGATGGGATGTGGCACAGAGAGGGGCAGCAGGCTCCAGCAAATCCTTGCTGACAACTGTAGAAAGGTGTATCTAAGCTCAGGAAAATCCAAGTGTAAGAGAGCTGGTGTTTAAGAACTATGTGAGTAGGGGCGCCTGGGTGGCTCAGTCGGTTAAGCATCTGTCTTCAGCTCAGGTCATGATCACAGGATCCTGCGATGGAGTCCCACATAGGGCTCCCTGCTCAGCGGGGAGTCTGCTTCTCCCTCTTCCTCTGCCCCTCTGCCCCTCTCCCCGCTCGTGCACTAATAAATAAATAAAATCTTAAAAAAAAAAAAAGAACTATGTGAGGATATGTACACACTTCATGATACAAAATGTGTAGGGCGATGTGAGAAAGCACTACAGAGGAAGCAATAAGAGGAACTGGTGACATGTGGAGTCCAGAGAGGTGAGAATTAACCAAATTCAGAGCAGAAATGACAAGTTAGCAAGTGTCAAGAATGGGGAAGTAAAAGTAGAAACGAGGTGGCCGGGGTGCCTGGGTGGCTCAGTCGTTAAGAGTCTGCCTTCGGCTCAGGTCGTGATCCCAGGGTCCTGGGATCGAGCCCCGCATCAGGCTCCCTGCTCAGCGGGAAGCCTGCTTCTCCCTCTTCCACTCCCCCTGCTTGTGTTCCCTCTCTCGCTGTGTCTCTCTCTGTCAAATAAATAAATAAAATCTTAAAAAAAAAAAAAGAAAAAGAAACGAGGTGGCCAATGGCCACCAGTGGAATAGGACAGGTTTCTGGTATCATCTGAACACAGAGTTCTCTCCTACTTAACACTTCTCAGGGCCAGGGCTCCTCTGAGCCCACCTTGCTGTGGCTGGAGTCATGTTCATCCTGGGAAGCACCCAGGGCTCTCCTCCATATCCCCTGGTTCGGGCACTAAATGGGACCTGCATGATGCAAGTTCTAAGGGAAAGGTGGGACAGATGAGTGACCAGCAGTGGCCCAGAGCAACTTAACACATAACAGACCAGAGGAAAGAAAACTAGTATTACCAAAAAATCCTCAGAGGAGGATCCTGTAAGAACTGCCTGTAGTCCACATAAGTACTGACCATGTCAGTGACTACAATTCCTGGAGCAGGCAGGGACAGGAAATGTCATCACCTATAGGAAGGGGGCAAAACCTGGGGCAGAGAGGTGCAGTGGACTTGGACAGAGTCAGCCAGACAGCTGAAGGGCAAGCAAGGTGGAAGCCATTAGCATAACTGCAAGACTTCTGACCCCGAATACCTTCCCAGTGAGGCTTTGGTGCAGTGCACTCAACTAGCCCTAAGGACTACAACTAACCAGGGAACTGGGGAAGGAAGCAATGCCCATGTTTGTGCTGGGAGAAATAGGGAGCTATCCCTGGGATAAAAGCAGAAAGCCCAGGTCCCTGGGGAGGGAATGAGGGCCTTACCCAGTGAGGCCACAAGAGCCAAGTTCTCCAGCATCACATTCAGGTACAGGCGTCTCTGAGCCTCATCAAGGAGCCCCCATTCCTCCCAGGAGAAGGACACGGCCACATCTTCAAATGTCACACTGTCCTGTCAGGACAGAGACAGATGAAACCCCAAAGAGCCCCTGTCCTAAGGACCTATAATCCCTTCGCCCACAAAAATCACCCCATTGGCACCACTGCTGGTCTCTCCTCATGGTCCCATTATTCACGGTGTACAACCCTCAGCAACAACGGCACGTCATCAGATAAACGCCACCTAAACTCTGGGCCTGGCACATAGGGCCCCAACGCTCCTGCTAAGCAATACCCCTGCAGTCCTCCAGACTAAGTGTCCCAGACTCAACCAATTTGGGCTCTCCCTTCAACCTTAAGTCCCCAACACCAGGACCCTGGGGCCGTTAGTTCACAGTCCCTCTCCACATGCACATCACTGCACTTGTGATGTACAGACTGTACCTTTTACATCTCTGGAGCCCACAGAGGCGCTCTCTCCACCACCACCACGACCCCCTAGCCCCACACACAGGCATCTCCCTAGACTGACAGTGCTTGCTTGCAAACTCAAATGGAATCCAGTATTATCCAGACCTCCAATGCCTTCCACTCCAAGGGCACTCCAGAATCCTGCTAGGAAAGCCTCCCCCTCCTAGAGAGAAAGCTGGCTCTGTTCTTCGCTTCAGCCTCACCGACCAGAACCACATGCACATCTCAGATATCTCTGGCCCTCTTCAACTTCTGTGCTGCCCTTCCTGTCCTCTCCAGCCACACCTAAACCTCATTCAGAACTCAGCCCCACTGGTTCCCTATCCCAGGCC
>NC_058418.1:1260575-1389691 GCF_002201575.2 Neomonachus schauinslandi
ACCACAGTGGACTCTGAAATAACCTACCGTCCTGACCGAAACATCTCATGCCCTACCCAAGGGTCGCCACAAAGTCCTGGGGAACATCATCCTGCCTCAACTACTCCTGTGCCTCCACATTCCTGTCACGTCCACTTTTCCCTTGGAAACCTTGGTTACCTGCCAGATCATCCTCCTACCCACACTTCCCTGCCAGCCACTTTTCTCCTTCCCCTGCGTACCCAATAGCCTCCACCCTCACCCAGGTGTCCAAGCCAGAGGCCCCATTCTTGGCCCCCACCGTCTTCCTCTTGGACTGCTGACAGTATTACCACCAGGACCTGAAGATTCCCTTTCCTCAATGCAACCACAGCTCCACCCTGGCTGACACTGCGGCAATCACCTTTGGGATGGCTCCATCCTGAAACCCCCTCCCTACCAGACCGTGTGTGCAACTGCCCACTTAATGCCTCCGCTCAATAGTCTCTGAAACGTCTCAGGCTTAACATGGCTGAAACAAACCTCCTGATACCCCGAAGGCCCGAGCGCGGGGCGCCGGCTCGCGTCCCTGCGGCCCAGGCCCCGGTGTCCGGGACAGGGAGGCGGCGGCGGGCGGGGACTCCGTACCCATTACTGACTATCCCATCTCAGTTGATGGAACTTCGTCCTTCCAGCTGTTAAGACCAAAACCTTTGGGGTTATCCCCACCTCCTTCCTTTCTGTCCTTCACCTTCCACATCAAAAAGTCCGGTTGGCCCTACTTAAAAAAACCAGTGCAGGATCCAACCACTTCTCCCACCTCGATGGCCACCAGTACATCTAACAACACTCACCTGGCCTATTACAGCAGCCTCCTTTCTGGTCATCCTTCTCCCTCCCTTATCCCAGAGTCCATTCTCCGCTGTGCAGCCATACGAGGCCTGCTAAAACCTCGGTAAGATCACGTTACTCTTAATCAAACCTCCTAGTACCTCCAGAATTGACAACCGACCCCAAAGGCAGCCATTCCAGCCCTGCTCCTGTCCCCTTGTTTCCATGAGGAAAAAAAGGGAAATCTTCAGCTCCCTTGACACTCCCAGCTGCCTCCAAGCATTTGCACACACGGGTACCCGTTCCTAGGATAACCTTGCGCACCTCTTTCAGCTGGTTGCCAGAAACAAGAACCCCTCCATGTAACCCTCAGCCTAGACTCAGGACTCTGTGCCTGGACTTTCTCCAAGGTCTCCCAGACACTAGGACTGGGAGAGTGGCAGACAGAGCCCCAAGACACCTTAATCCCAGAAACCATCTGGGAGGGGTCAGGACCAGTAAGGGACTGAGACCCTCCCCTGACCCGGGCTGGCCTCATGAAACCTGTGAAAAGAGGCAGGCCCCAGAGGAAGGCAAGCATGGCCAGGCGCCACGAGGGCAGAATCCTCCCGCCTCGGCCCCCCTCCAGCCTCGGCCCCGGCCGCCCTCGGCCCGGAGCCCGCTCCCGCACGGGGCCCCGCCCGCCGCCGCCTGCCTGTCCCGGACACCGGGGCCTGGGCCTTCGGGGTCTGGGTGGGGGGACGAGCGCTCACCTGAGCCGGGTCCCTGCGCGCGGCCGCCGCCATCGGACTCGGTGGCGGAGCGGGCGCCCGAGCCGGCGGTCCCCGTCCCGGCCCCGGCGCGGGCAGTCTGGGCGGCGTCACCGAGCCGTGGACCCAAATCTGCGCGGTGGGGACAGCGCCTCCTCCCGGCCCTTCTCTGACCCCGTCAGCTCACTCCCAAACCAGTGCTACAGCAGCATCCCTAAACCACGGTAAGCCCTGAAAAGCCAAAATGACCGCCAAGAAGAGGACGCCGGAAGTCCCGCCCCAATACGACGTGCTTGCACAGAAGGGCCCTCTCCTGAGCCTTCATTGGCTCAGCGCCGCCAGGCGCTCGGACAGAGCATTCTGGGTAATGTAGTTCCCACAGCTCTGCAGACTCCGCGAAGGAGGTACCCACACCTACCTCCCAGGTAAGTCAGGCAGCACCGCGAGGATGGCCAGGAAATGGCCTCGCCAAAGAGAGACTGGAGCTTGCCTCCTTAGGGAAGATCAGCACCCACACTTCTGGGTACGTTGTTGCAACAGATCGCCAAAGTGTTTAGAAACATGTTATTTCAGACTCCACGAAGCCGAGCTTGCTTCAGAGGCCAAAAATATTATTTCAGATGCCCTCAAAAGGACACAGATCCAAATGGACATATCATTCCATCGTTACTCGGTACAAAACGCGTTCGCTCCGTAGCTGGAAGCTAATAAACATCATGCTATTGCTTTTCAAATGCAGGTACCCCGAAACTTTGGAGTCAGTTTTGTTAGTTTCAGAATTTTAGGTCAGGGGCAGTAGAGAAGCCTCGGGATAGGGTCATGGCAATGAAAATAGAGGAGGAATGGATGTTGGACACTCTAAAGCAAGTGGACAAGGGTAAACCAGGCTCCGGTTCCCTCAGGAAATATCTTTCCTGCCTAAATTATCAGTGATTGTATCCAACCCAGTGAGCAGTACTGTTTTATCCATAGCCTATTTCTTACTCCATATCCTGAAATATATTCAGTTCTTTTTACAAAATGATAATGGCACAACTCACTACTATGGCCAATGACCTAATAAAACGTATGCTTCTTGTTCTCTTGTTGCTCTAGATGTATCAATAAAACTAATGAGGGAGAGGAAAGGGAGGATTAGAAGGGAATAAAAATTAAATTGAGGAAGGAGTTGAGTAACTGTTTAAACTGAAAGGAGGGGAAATAGAGCTCCTTTCTGTATTCTAGGTGTGGGCAGCCACTTTGTGCAGGTGATAACCAAGTTGACACTAAGGACTAGTCACTCACGGGGAGAGCCAGGTTAAAACAATCCAACACAAAGGTAGATAAAGTGCCAAAAAGAGATGAGAAAAAGCTTGGTGAGGTGGAAGGAGATCAAGTAGCTGGAAAAGGGCAAGGGGGACAGGATAGGAGGAATAGGAGGAGCACAAATGTGAGCACAAATGAGAGCGCCACATGAGGCTCAGGTGTCTGATCTCACTTCTTTTCTATGTACACTCACTACAGTGGGGGAACCTCAACCACGCTCGTGTCTGATGACACTCTCTCTGTACTTAGGACTCCAAAATTTACGTCTATATATCACACTTCCTCCAGGAACTAACCCATGCCTCTATTCACCTACTCAGCATGTCCAGATGGGCTTGAATCTGCTGTCTCCAGTAGTCACCATCTTGGTTCATAACAGCTCCATTATCCTAGGTCCTCAGAACACCAACCTGGAGGCCACCCTTAACCATGTTCTCCCTTGTCCCTCATAGCATTCATGAGCAAATCATGTGCTACTTACTTTCAAAGGACAAAAAAATCTGTATCTCCCTACTAAATATGTTAATAGCTGATCCAGCTACCATCTCCGCACCCCTGATTTATTATAGTTGTCTCTCAATGATCTCCCTACTTTACTTGTTAATTTATGGCCTAATCTTTAAATAGTAGCCAGAATGACTAATCTTTCCCAAGTAAAATCATGTCACTTCCCTTTCCAAACCTTTCAATACATGCTTCTTTACAAATTAAAATCTCGATTCTTGCAATAGGTTTAAAGGACAAACATGACCATGTCTTGGCCCAACCCTATGAACTTTCCTCCTACAGGGACGGCTTGCTGCTTATTCCCTTCAAGCCACCGGCCACACATAAGGACAGAAGTCAAACATCTACTGGCTATGCCAATTCACCATGTATTATGAGCCAAACCCATTCACTTCTGGTGGGTGAATTTTAGGCAACTGATTTTAAGTAACCTTCCTTCCATTATTTCATAAAATAACTCACAACTGCAACCCTCTGACACCCACTTCCACAAACAAATTTCAGGCTTTTAAGGTTAAATGCTGTACTTACTACATTGTGTTTCTCAAACTTTTAACAGGTTTAAAATTGTGCTATGGCATTTATTGGGATTCTATCTTCTTTTTTTATGTTTTACTGATTACATTTTGAGGATCTCAATAAGCCCTGTGATTTTTATTTTGGATTTTGCATAGCTTGGTGGTTTTCAGGAACACATACATTCCATGACAGCACAACTGACTCTGTGGACTCTCCTCCAGAATATATTCTTTTTTTCCCTCCAGAATATATTCTTAAGTAAAAATCTATGCTCCAGAATGAACACGAACACACACACACACACACACAGACACACACACTGTGTACAACTAGAGGAATCTGTATGAGATCAGTAGATATATCAATGACAATTTCATTGTTGTGATATTATAATATGGTCTTGGAAAATGTTACCATTGGAGAAACTGGGTAAAGCATACACAGATGTCTCTGTAACAATTCTTACAACTGCATGTAACTTGCCAATTTTCACATTAAATATTTCAATTAAAGAATCCAAGAGCTATATACAACACAAAAATTCCTGCAAAGTATCTTAAAGTCCTTTACTTACCATGCTTTGGCAAAATCAGTTGGTATTGATAAATTTCAAAAATAAGCCTACTGGGTGCCTGGGTGGCTCAGTTGGTTAAGCGACTGCCTTCGGCTCAGGTCATGATCCTGGAGTCCCGGGATCGAGTCCCACATCGGGCTCCCTGCTCAGCGGGGAGTCTGCTTCTCCCTCTGACCCTCCCCCCTCTCATGTGCTCTCTCTCAAATAAATAAATAAAATCTTTAAAAACAAAAAATAAGCCTACTAATTAAAATTTGGCAAAAATAACATTAAAATGAGGTAATTTTAAGGAAAATGGAAGCAAAAGTTAAAACTATTAAACTATGAAGATCAGAAGTAAATAACAGCAGAGACAAAGTATAGCACAAGATAATATATGTAAACATATTTTTACAATATAAATACATTATTTAACATAACTCCAATATAAATATTTTCATAATGTTCCTAATATTAAATATTTAATATTTATTATTATTAATTAATTATTATATATAATTATATATATAATTACTATTATATATATAATTATATATAATATATAATTCCTAATTATAAAATACCAGAATTATAAAAATAAGTAAAAAGTCAAGGGAAATTAAGACAATGCGTAGTACCATTTTATACTGAAAATGAAAAAAATAGAAAAGTCAGGGACACAGAACAAGAAACTTCTCCCTGCTCCACGGGAAGCCTGCTTCTCCCTCTCCCACTCCCCCTGCCTGTGTTCCTGCTCTTGCTATCTCTCTCTCTGTGTCAAATAAATAAATAAAATCTTTAAAAAAAAAAAAAGAATAGTTAATCCTGGGTTTCCTGAGATCAACATTTTCTAAGAATCGGATACCTGAAAAGAAGAGTTACTTCCCAAATTGTGTTTGCTCCCAGGACAGGGACTGCCATGGCAGCATCTGTGCAAGGGGGACATATACACCAAGACAAAGTTCTGGAATTCCATGGTCTCATCTGCTTGCTGGGAAATCATTATCATTTCACCTATAAGTGCAGTGACAGTGTCTGCATGAGGAGTAAATATTAACTGAAAAATATTTCAGACTGAGCAAACCAATGAAAGCTATTAAAAGTGCTTAGTAAGATATCCATCAGGAGTGGCACAAACTGAAAGGGGAAAACTTGCTTTTGAAATAAACAATCAAAATCCCAACAGACTGTGAGTAAAGGAATCTGAGATCTAATAAGTGAGGGACGTAAGCCAACCAAATGCTTATTGGGGCTTTTCAGAGAATTTGAAGGTTTTTTGCAAAATGGGATTTCTTGCCATTCCTGTAAACATTGAGGTTAGTGAAACTGAAGGAAAAGACACTGTGGGTGGAGTTAGAAAGTATATCCAGAGTTGGGCAAATAAACGTTAAATATGCTTTGTCATTTTGTTCGACATTTTAAAACATCAATTTTGGGGGCGCCAGGGTTGTATACTCAGTTAAGCCTCCGACTCGTTTTCAGCTCAGGTCATGATCTCAGGTTCATGAAATCAAGCCGTGCATTGGGCTCTGTGCTGAGCACAGAGTCTGCTTGGGTTTCTCTTTCTCCCTCTGCCCCTCCCCCCCGCTCTCTCTCTAAAATAAATAAATCTTTTTAAAAAACACATCAATTACGTACCTCATGTGTTTCAGACAAATTTCTAGGAACGTGGAATTAGCAGTGCACAAAATGTAAAAAGAAATTTCCCTTCTGGAACTTACTCCATAGTTGATGGAAAAGGCAATATGCAATTCATAAATTATATTAAGTTGCATAGTGTAATAGAAGGTGATGTGTCCTAAGAAAAGAACAGCGAATGGGTAATGAAGAAATTAGGAGTTTGGGATGGGTTGAGGCAGTAAACTGGGTATCTATATTTGGACTCATAGTGAAGACGACAACACAGGAAATATTTTAGATGGTTTATTTTTTCCTTGTCAACTATTACATATCCATCATCTTGCCTTACTGAATGAAATTGGAACTCCAGAACAAGTGAATAAGAGAAAGGAGCAGCTATCTGCCCTTTGTTTTAATATCATGGGAAAATTTTAATAATGAATAATAAGATATAATATTTGTAAGAGTTTCTTCGTAGACATCATTTATAAGATTAAGGAGGATTTCTTCTATCCTTAGTTTAATGTCTCTTTCAGTGTAACAAGACCGAACAATTGGCAAATTGAAATTTGATGTAAAAATTACCATTTATAATATCATCAGATGTAGAAAATACTTGGAGATATGTAAGATATGTGAGGGCTATAAAAAGAAAACTAAAACACATTGTTAAGAGGGGTACCTGGCTGGCTCAGTAGGTGGAGCATTTGACTCTTAATCTCAGGGTTGTGGATTCAAGACCCACATTGGGTATACAGATGACTTAAAAATAAAATCTTAGGGCACCTGGGTGGCTCAGTCATTAAGCGTCTGCCTTCGGCTCAGGTCATGATCCCAAGGTCCTGGGATCGAGCCCCACATTGGGCTCCCTGCTATGCGGGAAGCCTGCTTCTCCCTCTCCCGCTCCCCTTGCTTGTGTTCCCTCTCTGGCTGTCTCTCTCTGTCAAATAAATAAAAATAAAAAATCTTAAAAAAAAAATAAATAAATAAAATAAAATCTTAAAAAAAGGGGCGCCTGGGTGGCTCAGTCGTTAAGTGTCTGCCTTCGGCTCAGGTCATGATCCCAGAGTCCTGGGATCGAGCCCTGCATTGGGCTTCCTGCTCCGCAGGCCTGCTTCTCCCTCTCCCACTCCCCCTGCTTGTGTTCCTGCTCTCGCTCTCTGTCAAATAAAAAAAAAAAAAATCTTAAAAAAAAATTGTGAACAAAATTTCAATAAAATCTAAATAAAAGGAGACAGATCATGTTTATGGATTGGGACACTCAGTATTCCTTCTAAATTGAAGATTAAATGCAATCCAGCAGAGAAAGGGGAACCCTCCTACACTGTTGGTGGGAATGCAAGCTGGTGCAACCACTCTGGAAAACAGTATGGAGGTTCCTCAAAAAGTTGAAGATAGAGCTACCACATGATCCAGCAATTGCACTACTGGGTATTTACCCCAAAGATACAAATGTAGGGATCCGAAGGGGTACGTGCACCCCGATGTTTATAGCAGCAATGTCCACAATAGCCAAACTGTGGAAAGAGCCAAGATGCCCAGTGACAGATGAATGGATAAAGGGGATGTGGTATATATATACAATGGAATATTATGCAGCCATCAAAAGGAATGAGATCTTGCCATTTGCAACGACGTGGATAGAACTGGAGGGTATTATGTTGAGTGAAATAAGTCAATCAGAGAAAGACATGTATCATATGACCTCACTGATATGAGGAATTCTTAATTGCAGGAAACAAACTGAGGGTTGCTGGAGTGGAGGGTGGGGTGGGAGGGGTGGGGTGACTGGGTGATAGACACTGGGGAGGGTATGTGCTCTGGTAAGCGCTGTGAATTGTGCAAGACTGTTGAATCACAGATCTGTACCTCTGAAACAAATAATACATTATATGTTAAGAAAAAAAAAAAAAAGAAGAAGAAGATAGGAGGGGAAGAATGAAGGAGGGGAAATTGGAGGGGGAGACGAACCATGAGAGACGAAGGACTCTGAAAAACAAACTGAGGGTTTTAGAGGGGAGGGGGGTGGGAGGATGGGTTAGCCTGGTGATGGGTATTAAAGAGGGCACGTTCTGCATGGAGCACTGGGTGTTATGCACAAACGATGAATCATGGAACACTACATCAAAAACTAATGATGTAATGTATGGTGATTAACATAACAATAAAAAAATTAAAAAAAAATAAATGCAATCCAAAACAAAATCCTTGTAGGCTTTTTTGTGATACAGAAATTGACAAGTGGATTCTATTTTTTATTTGTATTTTAAATTTAAATTCAGCCAATTAACATATAATGTATTATTGGTTTCAAAGGTAGAGGTCAGTGATTCATCAGTCTTATATAATACCTAGTGCTCATTACATAATATGCCCTCCTTAATGTCCATCAACCAGTGATCCCATCCCCCTGCTTCCATCCCCTCCAGCAACCCTCAGGTTGTTTCCTATGATTAAGAGTCTCTTATGGTTTGTCTCCCTCTCTGATTTAGTCTTGTTTTATTTTTCCTCTCTTCCCCTATGATCCTCCGCTTTGTTTCTTAAATTCCACATATGAGTGAGATCATATAATAATTGTCTTTCTCCAATTGACTTATTTCGCTTAGCATAATACCCTCTAGTTCCATCCCTCTAGTTCGTTGCAAATGACAAGATTTCATTTTTTGATGGCTGAGTAGTATTCCATTGTATATATACCACATCATCTTTATCTGTTCATCTGACAAGTAGATTCTAAAATTCATATGGAAAGGTGAAGGACCGAGACTGACCACTACAACTTTGAAAAAGAAGACAGTTGTAGGAGTACATGACCTTGATTTCAAAACAAATTATTCAACACATGAAAGTATGGAATAAAATAGATAAATGCAACAGAAGAGAGTCCAGAAATAAACATTCAGAGAAATGAATGACCTTCAATGAAGATACAAAAGCCAATTCAAAGGAGAAGGAATAATCTTTTAAATCAATACGGCAGCAGCTCTTGGGTATCCACATTTTGTTTTATTTTAAGTAATCTGTATGCCCAGGGTGGGGACCAAACTCCTGACCCTGAGATCAAGAGTCACATGCTCTACTGACTGAGCCAGCCAGGTGCCCCTGGGTATCCATATATATGTATTTTTTTAAAGAATGTCCAAAAATTAACCGAGAAAGGCACATAAACATCAGTAAAAAAACTAAAAAAAAAACTTACAGAAAGAAACATAGGAAAAATTATGTCTTTAAATTTGGCAAACTTTTTTTCGCAAACATTTCTTGTATACAAGATCAAAAGGATATTCAGTAAAAGAATGGACAAATTCAACTTCATTAAAATTTTAAAATTTTTTCACAAGAAAAGTGATTGAAAAGACCAAACCATGACTAGAAGAATATATTGGCAAATATTTAAAATAGAAGACTTTCATCAATAATCCATGGACAAACGTCAAAACTCAGTAATTAAGATGACAAATCATATGAACAGAAATTTCAAAAGATATGATGGCTGGAAATTAACACATGAAAAACATCTAAACATCACATCATTAGGGAAATACAAATTAAAATCACAAGGTGCCATTACACACCTATTACACCACTGAAATTAGGAAGCCTGACCATACCAGGTGTGAGTAAGGATATAAAGAAACTGGAACTCTGGTCCTGGTTTTTCTGGTGAGAATGTAAACTGATACCAACATATTAGACTATCCCTTAGTAAGTTAGACATTCACCTACACTGTGACTCAGGAATGCACTGCTACATACTAATTACAAAGCCCTGCAGTCTTTCCCAGGATGCCTTTGGAAGCAATGCAAATGAAGCCAAAATAGGACTAAGAAATATTTTCTGACTTGGGGCACCTGGGTGGCTCAGTCGTTAAGCGTCTGCCTTCGGCTCAGGTCATGATCCCAGGGTCCTGGGATCAAGCCCCACATAGGGCTCCCTGCTCGGCGGGAACCCTGTTTCCCCCATTGGCTGCGCTTATAAGCCACTCCCCCTGCTTGTGTTCCCTCTTTCGCTGTGTCTCTGTCAAATAAATAAATAAAATCTTAAACAAAAAAGAAGTATTTTCTGACTTGTACTGTGCCTCTGACATGACACTGTGACTCACAAAAGCTGTTCACCCCTTCACACTGGCAAACCACAATTCTATCCTAAACCTACCCCCAAAGTGCACATAACCTCCAAATTTCAACGTGGCTTAAACAACAAGGTGTTTGTCTACTACTAAGGACTTTCTCTACTGTGAACTTTCTGGTGCCTGATAAAGCAGTATCTTCCACTGAAATACTTCCCACATTTGCTGCACAAAAAGCCTTTTCTCCAGTGTGGACTTTGTGGTGCTGAACAAGTCTATCCTTGAGGCTGAAGGCTTTCCCACATTCATTATACTCAAAGGTTCTTCCTCCAGTTTGGATTCTCTGTGCTCAAGATTTCTTTTGTAAATGGAGGACATCCCACATTCATTACACATATTCAAGGCCTCTCTCCAGCATGAACTTTTTGGTGTTGAATGTGAGCGGATCAATGATCAGTGTCTAAAGAATTTCCCACATTCATTACATTCATATGGCTTTTCTCCAGGGTGAACTCTCTGGTGCTCATTGAATTCAAACCTTTTTATGAAGGTTTACCCATATTTGCTGCATTCATAAAACTTTTCTCTGATGTGGATTCTCTGGTGCAAAAGAAATCTTTTTTTGCGGATGAAAGATTTCCACATTTACCATGCTGAGACGGCCTTCTCCGGTGTGAACTTTCTGGTGTTTAAGGAGGGTGGAGCTGTGTCTGAAGAACTTCCCACATTGGCTGCACTCATAAGGCTTTTCTCCAGTGTGAATTCTCTGATGCTCAAGAAGTCTGCTTTTGTAGACAAAGGACTTTTCACATGCGCTGCATTTATAAAGTCTTTCTCCAGTGTGGATTCTCTGGTGTTCAAGAAGTCTCTTTTTATGGATGAAGGACTTCCCACATTCACTGCACTTATGAGGCCTTTCTCCAGTGTGAACTTTCCAGTGATGATTAAGGCTAGATTTGTGTCTCAAGAACTTCCCACATTCATTACACTCATAAGGCTTTTCTCCAGTATGGATTCTCTGGTGCTCAAGGAGTATTCTTTTGTAGAAGAAGGACTTTTCACATTCGCTGCATTTATAAGGCCTTTCTCCAGTGTGGATTCTCTGGTGCTCAAGAAGTCTCTTTTTATAGATGAAAGACTTCCCGCAGTCATTGCACTTATAAGGCCTTTCTCTAGTATGGATTCTCTGGTGCTCAAGAAGTCTGCTTTTATAGATGAAGGACTTCCCGCAGTCACTGCACTTATGAGGCCTTTCTCCAGTGTGAACTTTCCAGTGTTGATTAAGACTAGATTTGTACTTAAAGAACTTCCCACATTTGCTACACTCATGAGGCTTTCCTCCAGTGTGGATTCTCTGGTGCTCAAGAAGTCTTTTTTTGGAGACGAAGGATTTTTCACATTGACTGCACTTATGAAGGCTTTCTCCAGTGTAAGCACTCTGCTGCTCCATAAATTTAACTTTTTTGCGGCAGGCTTGCCCACGTGTGCTGTGCTGCCGTCGCACAGTGTGAGAAACTGCCCTGCTCCCTCTGCCTCTGTGTGGATACTCTTCGCTGGGGATGGCCTGGTGCTGGAGAAGGCCCATGCTGCCCAGGGAATAATCCTCAACCTCTCCACAGGTGAAAATATTGTCTGACATGAGGATTTTGCTCTTCACAAACAAAGCCCCGTTCTCCTCCCTTCCAAGGTCCTTCTCTCCACAGTTCTGCTTCTGGTGCTGGTGTAAGTAAGAACTAAACGAGCACAGTTTTCCACAAGGCCCACAGGTGCATGGTTTCAGTCCAGCACATGTTCCTTCGTGCTCAGCAAGGTACAAGACGTCTTTCTCCGCTAGGATACACACATTGCAGGAATGAGCCTTTGGGATAGACAGGCCCGGGTCTGGAGTCCTGGTCTGTGACACTCTTTCCATAAAAACACATTGCTCAGAAAAAGCTTCCTCAGTTTTTACCCCATGCCAACAACCTGAGAGCGGAAAAATGCTGGTGAAGTGTATTATAGGCTTTGGCGGGACAGGACAGCCCATTACAAATGTGTGTAGGACACAAACAGGACTGAGTCCATGTTTTCAGGACAAAGGAGCCAGGATCAGGTGAAGGAAGGGGACACTGTATAGCACTCGGCCTCTGATGGTTACAGAACAGTGTCTGTGGGGACGGGGGCCTCACAACGAGCAAGAAAGTAGGATACAGTGCTGTGCTAGCAAGAGAGGTCTGGTACAACTCACTCCTCTGCCAGGGGTTCTCAGCAGGACCTTGTCTGCTGGTGACAAGTGTGTGCTGTGTAGAATGTGTGTCCCACTCCAGGAAAAAGCAATTGCCTTTTAGCTGGTGGTCAACCATTTAGGGCTGTGTGCACACATCTCATGACACACAGAGTGTAGGCTAATGTTGCAGAACATTGCAGAAAGACAGAAAGGGGAAAGATGTGAGGGACATAGATGTAGGGGATAGCCAGGGACTAGAAGTCACAGCAAAAATGACAAGTGGGCAAAATGTCAAGGATGGGGAGGAAGGATTGAAATGAGGTATGGCCATGAGCCTTGGTACTAAAATAGTAGTGAGCAAAGGATGGTTTCCTGGTACGATTTATACTCAGTCTTGAAATCATGCCTTCCCACTGCTCCTACTCACCAGGCCCAGGATTCCATTAATCCCCCTTCCTATGGTTGGAGAGGTGTTTGAGCTATCAGGCACCCAGGGTTCTCCTCTACCCCTCAGCTCAACCTAGGCAATTTTCTGGGACCTAGCAGATTGAAGTCCTCAGGAGAAAACAGGGCAGTTAAGAGGACGACACTGGTGGGGCGCCTGGGTGGCTCAGTCGTTAAGCGTCTGCCTTCGGCTCAGGTCGTGATCCCGGCGTCCTGGGATGGAGCCCCGCGTCGGGCTCCCTGCTCAGTGGGAAGCCTGCTTCTCCCTCTCCCACTCCCCCTGCTTGTGTTCCCTCTCTCACTGTGTCTCTCTCTGTCAAATAAGTAAATAAAACCTTTAAAAAATAAATAAATAAATAAATAAAAAAGAGGACGACACTGGTCCAGAGTGACCCAACCACTGATAGACTACAGGAAAGAAGTTTATTACTAGGAAGATTTTGAGGACAGTCTTGCAAAAATAATTTAGGGTAGCCTGCAAATACTGACCATGTCGTTGTCTATAATTCCCGAGACAGGCAGTACACAAAACAGAAGGGGCAGAACCTGTGACACAGATCTTCCACAAATGGGAACAGTCAGCAAAGTAAGGAGGGGCAAAGCTAATCAGAATTGATCAGGCAGGTCCAAGACTCAGAAACCAAACCCTTCTGCAAGAGGCTTCAAGGCAGAATATGTTGGGGTTTCAGAAAGCCCAGGCCCAGCAAACACAACACCTACGCCAAGAAACCAGGAAAGGAAGCAATGCCTATGGCCCAGCTCTGGGAAGGACAAAGACCCTTGGAAAAAGGAGAAGAGCAGAGCCTCATATAGGGCAATGGTGTGGGAATGAGGCTCCTTACCCAGGGAGGCCATCAGTGCCAAGTTCTCCAGCATCACGGTGCGGTACAGATGTCTCTGAGCCTCGTCAAGGAGCCCCCACTCCTCCTGGGAGAAGTACACAGCCACATCCTCAAAGGTCACATGGCCCTGTCATGATGAGGGCAGAGCAATGCATAAGCAGCCTCTCTAACCAAGACCCCCGGGCCATGGCCCCCCTCCCCAGCTCCCCAACTCAGAGGAGATGCAGGTCCTGCTCCACGGGTACCCACTCTTCCTCGTGTCAAACTCCTCACTGTTGCCAGTCATCAGTAGGAACAGATGGGGAGAGAGGCAGTCTTACCTGCCCTCTAGGCTGGTGCATAGGGTCCCTGGCACTCTCTTCATAGTCAGCTCTCCTGGGGTCATACTGATCATGCCCCATATGTCACTTACGCTCAGCCTTCTGGCTTAAGCCCTGAGTACAAGGACACTGAGTGCATCCTCACTCCCTCCGCATCTGCACAGCACAATGGGGTCACCCCTCTCTCGTGTGCCAGGCCACGACCACTCATCCGTGACACCACTGCCACCTCTCGTCCTTGTCCCAGGCATCTCTCTGGTCTCCCCATATGTCATTCTGCATGTGGCACCTGGGCAGTGTTTGCCAAATGCAACAGGATCCAGGGCTGCCCCAGGGCCTCTGATGGACCCTCCTCCCAGAGGCAGTCCTAGCACTGAGGACCGCCCCACCGGGTCTGGCTCTGTTTTCCAACTTCAGCTACCCTAGCCTGTGTAGGAGTCGGACCCCCAAACCCTCCTCCTCAGTGTTGCTTGTGCTGTCCCCACACCAGTCACACCTTTCCTCTCTCCACCTCCTCTCAATCAAAGCCCAGCCCCACTTCTCCTACCACAGCCCAAGAGACTCTCAGCTGACCTCCTTTTCCCTTAAGCTAATCTGTCATCCCATCTGACACGCTTCAGGTTCCAGCAAGAGCTGTCACAAAACTGAACCTGTGGAGGGAAAAAAGTACCACGACTTACACAGTGTCATCTGATCTCCATCACTGCTCTGCCTTTCGGTAAATCTTGCATCCAGCCCCTGGGAATCCTGTGCCACCACGTGGACCCCCACCTGAGGCTTGTTCCCGCACAGCCCCCCACACACACACTCAGGTCACCGTACTTCCTAGTCTTAGTGATGACAGCCATCCCTATCCAGGTGCCAAGCCAAGTGCGCCAGTCCACGGAGAATATCCTCCCCATCCTTCCCCTGTAATGGCATTGGCTCCATGATCTGCAGAGTGCACCCTCTTAAATGTGACATGGTCTACATGCCTGCCACCGCTGAGGGGTGTCTTCAAACCTGAACCCCTTCCCTGAAATCCAGGTGTTTCTACATGCCCACCTGCCACCTCCACTCAGAGGTCCCTGCAGTATCTCAGACACAACATGGCACAAACCTAACTCCTCCTCAGAGTGCTGCTGTTAAGTACTCCTGCTATGGACTTTCCATCTCAGCAATGGCACTTTCACACTTCCAGCTAAAGCCAAACATCCTGGAGTAATCCTAGATTCTCTCTCACCCTGTACAGCGGAAAATCATCCCTACTTACAAAATAACCTAGAAACAAAACAGTCGGGCGCCTGGGTGGCTCAGATGGTTAAGCATCTGCCTTCGGCTCAGGTCATGATCTCAGGGTCCTGGGATCGAGTCCCGCATTGGGCTCCCTGCTCGGCGGGAAGCCTGCTTCTCGCTCTGCCTCTCTCTCTCTCTCATGAATAAATAAATAAAATCTTTAAAAAAAAAAAAAAGAAACAAACAAAACAGTCTTCTCCAACTATGGAGCCAGTGCTATGATCCAGCTACCATTAACCTTCACCAGAACTGCAGCCTCCACTGGGGTCTCTCTGCCTCCACCCTCACCCCCACAATCTGTCCTCCACTCTGCAGGCAGAGTAGCCGGATTAGACCTGAGTCAGATCACTTCCCTTCCCTGCTCCAAACCTTCCATGGACCCACTGCCCTCAGCAGACCCAGTTCCTCAGGCTGCTACTTGAGGACTGACTCTTGGCCCTCAATCTCTGTTCCCAGATTTAATGTAGTCCTGCAGTTCACTGAACACTCCCATGTGGACCTTAGGTTCACCTTAGGGACTAGAGAAATGGGACACCTCAACACAACTTCTGGCCTTGATTAAGGACCCTGCACCTAAGATGACCCCACGGCTCAGAACAAAGGGCCTGAGGATGTCACTATCTCTTTTACCTATGTGCCAGGACCATGGGGATGGGGAGCAGGACCAGTGAGCACAACCTCCCAGCACTTCTATTATTTCAATGTGTTCACCATCCTGGAGGCTCCCTGAATCTCACAGCTCAACAATTTTTATACCTCCAGCTCTTCTCCCATCTGGGAGGGGTGGGGGGGGGGTGGCTAAAAGTGAAATGTCTTTAAAACAAAAAAACAAAAACATTTATTTATTTTTAAGTAATCTCTATACCCAATGTGGGGCTCAAACTCACGACCCCAAGATCAAGAGTCTCATGCTCTTCCATCTGAGACCAGGCACCCCAAAAGTTCAAAGTTCTAATCACCTGGTCTTTCTGGTGACCAGCCCCAACTTGAGGCTATCTAGGAGCCGCACCCCAAGTCACTTCATTAGAATAAACTCCTGTGTGATAAAAGGAGACAGTTATGATTACAAAAACCACTCCTAACACCCAGGAAATTCCAAGGGTTTTAGGAGATCTATGGCAAGAGTCCAGGACAAAACTCCAAATACATATATACATACATTTTGTCACAGAGGTATATTGCTAGTCCAATCAATTATTACTTGCTTGCATACGTTCAACTGGCTGAAGTTATACCGTTTTGAACTTGTACTTCCTGGGAGAGCTGAGGCACCTATGAGACAGACCTTCATGAACCTGGGCTGCTCCACCAGCCAGGCTGGCCCTTCCCTGGCTCCACAGAGAGTAGACAGTCGCTGAGTCTTCAGAGCAGAGACTCTCACATGCCCTCACACCTCCCCTTCCATTTCCATCCCAGCAGGGCTCCTTACTCATTATACCTTCCTCTCCCCCACCACCTTAAAGCCCTGGACCACAGGACCCTCCCATCTGCAGGCACTCTTGCCTGCCCTCCAGCCCCAGCCTCTCTTCCTTCATCTCGGGGCCTATCTCAAAGAAGTGTTCGGATCTTTCCATCCTAAATCTGAGATCCAGGCTTGGTCCTGGTCCAGGACTTAGGCTATTACTGTACGGACATCACTGAGCCAGCTTCCGCTGAGTCCAGAGCAGAGATTCCAGCTGCCTGTATGTCACCTCTACTTTGGGAGCTCGGAAACAGTAAGTCCAAAATCCAACTCCTAAACTCTCCCTGAAACCTGCTCCTCACACCAGTTTCCTCGTCTCAGCGCGTCCAGATATTCAGGCAGAAGAAGGACTGGACAGTCTTTGATCCTGTCCTTCTGCTCACAGCCACACTCGCTGCAGCAGGAAATCTTCCGGTTTTATCTTTAAGATGATCAGGAATCTTACTACTTACATTCCTCTTACAGCCACTGCTCCAGAGGTCCAGAAACCAGCATTATTGTTTCGAGTCTTCTGCAGCAGCCTCCCTGGCTCCCGAAGCCCGTTCTCCCCTGAGCAGCCTTCGAAAGACTGTACAACTCCAACCCAGCCCGCGTCCCTCTTCCACGCACAACCCTCCAAGGCCCCCAGCGCCCTCTCCCCGACCGCCCAGCGGCTCCCTGCCGACGCCAGTCGGACCCCGCTCTCCCGGAGGCTCCCGGCTCACGCGCGCCCCCACGGCTTCGCACGGGCCGGTCCAGCCACACGCACCCCACGGGGGGCCAGAAATGGGGCCCCCGCCCACGAGCGCCCCAGGTTCTGGGGACCTGGGCCTGGACTGCACTGTCCTAGGCAGGAGACCCACCCCCTCGGGGTTCGGACAGAACACCCTCTCACCTGGGCCGGGTACTTCAGCCTGGCCGTCACCATAGTAATCTGCGGGTTCAACCGGGCCAGGGACGCGCGATAATGGCGGAGACCGGCAGGAGGCCCCGAAAGCGGCTCCCCGCAGCCGTGCTCACACCGAACCTCAGGCCCGCTCCCGGGCGGAGCACACGTGTCTTCTCCTGCTCCTCTAGGTTCTAGTTCCCTCCGGCGGACTACGGCAGGGACTACGGGACCAGGACCAGAATCAGCGCCTCCACGAGGACCAGGCGGGAAGCCCCGCCCCCTGGCCTTTCGCCCTCTTGGAAACGCCCCGGTGTGCGCCCTCATTGGCCAGCGTGATCCGGAAGCTGGGAGCACAGCCTTCTGGGTAGCGTAGTTCCCCTAATCCGTGGCTTGCGGGGTAAGAGCCTCTCCCCCTCGCCTGCATATTGGGGGCCGGGCGGCCCCTATGAAAGGACAAATTAAAAACCCACCAAATTAGAGTCAGCAAACCCTGTTAACCTTAAAACAAAACTTCCAGTTATTTCACCAGCCAAAGATGGGCTTATTTCGGAATAAAAGAGAATTGTAATCCAGGACGAACAAACTACGCAAAGCCGTAGGCAAAGGACAAAGGAGAGGTACCCACTGTTACGGAGAAAAGAGGTAAGTTGGGAAGGCTGTTACAAACTAAAAGTCCATTGGAATAAACTGGGAGTTCGAAGTAGAGTGGCTTCTCATTGGCTGAGTTGCTGAGTTGGGGAATAAGCAAAGTTTTCTTTATCCAGCTGGGATAGTAAAGTAGTATCCATTTGTTAGGTCAGGTGTATCTCTTCCTGTTGGGTCTGCAATTGGCTGTAAGTGGTAGTGCATGAGAACTCCCTTGCCGAAACCTCCTCGCTACATTTTAGTGAGGTTTCAGTTTTTAATTTTCATATATATGTGTGTGAAGGTGAATTCACTTAGCTGTAAATCAGCAGATGTGATTTAAAAAGAGATCTTAGTGACTGAACGTAGATCGGTTTAGAAGGATCTTCAGCTGGTGAAGCGGGGTTACCTGCCTGGGCTAGGGAGGGGAAAAGGAGCAGAGGAGGGGGTGTCAGAGTGGATAGCCACCTGACATTTACACAGAATTGATTTCTTAAAAAACTTAGTGAAAGTTATAGTTATTAAATTTAAATTTTTATAATTTTTAAAACACCACTTAATATTGAAAAGAGCAATTTGGGACATAACTAATAGAATAAAAATATGTAACAGAGAGGCGCCTGGGTGGCTCAGTCAGTTAAGCATCCAACTCTTGATCTCAGCTCAGGTCTTGATTTCGGGGTTGTGAGTTTAAGCTACCTGTTGGGCTCTGAGCTGGGCATGGAGCCTACTTAAAAAAAAATATGTAATAGACCTAGAACAGTGAAGTAAACTAATAAAAAAGGAAAGATTTGTGATTTTTTTTTTTAAAGATTTTATTTATTTATTTCAGAGAGAGAGAATGAGAGAGAGCACATGAGAGGGGGGAGGGGCAGAGGGAGAAGCAGACTCCCTGCCGAGCAGGGAGCCCGATGCGGGACTCCAGGATCATGACCTGAGCCGAAGGCAGTCGCTCAACCGACTGAGCCACCCAGGCGCCCAAGATTTGTGATCTTTTGGAAGAGACATCATAAAATAAATTTAAATCTTTTTTAAAAATAAATTTAAATCTAAAACACTTAGGTAAGAAGACGTAGTGTGGGAATTAATAAAATTTGCTCATATAAAAGCCCACATCAGAATCTTATAAATCTGAAATTGCTGTGGTTACTGATCATCCAGGCCTTAAAGACTTCATAAATATAAAGACAATAAAAGATCATGATATTCCCATAATCATAGAGTGTTGGGCAATAAAGGGAGGATCCGAATTAAGTAACTCCTGCTCTTAGAAAGGGGGACATGGGGGCACCTGGGTGGCTCAGATGGTTAAGTGTCTGCCTTCAGCTCAGGTCATGATCTCAGGGTCCTGGGATCGAGCCCCACATGGGGCTCCCTGCTCCATGCGGAGCCTGCTTCTCCCTCTCCCTCTACTGTTCCCCCTGCTTGTGCTCTCTTGCTCTCTCTGTCAAGTAAATAAATAAAATCTTAAAAAAAAAAAAAAAGAAAGGGGGACATGAGCTTCCCCATCAAATGAATTCTCCAAGGGAGCCTAGCTGGCTCAGTTGGTTAAGCATCTGCCTTCAGCTCAGATCATGATTCCAGGGTCCTGGGAATGAGTCCTGCGTTGGGTTCCCTTTTCAGTGGGAAGTCTGCTTCTCCCTCTCCCTCTCCCTTTACCCCTCCCCCCCGCTCATGCTCTCTCTCTTGCTCTTTCTCTCTCAAATAAATAAATAAAATCTTTTTCAAAAGAAGATACAAAAATTATTTTAATATAAAAGTTTGTAGTAATTTTCTATAAAAGATTAATGCAAGTCATAAATTTAAAATAAGAAAACAGTGTCTTATTGGCATAATGGCATGGAATTCAAGTTCAAACCTAGCAGAGTAAATTATAAAGGTTATAAAGAAGCACTCACATATTTAGATTCCTCGTGCAAGACTGGGCTATGTTAGTGCTACAGAACATTGGAAAATGGCTGCTTAAAAAATTGTTCAGGGGAAATAGGGTATCCAACTGGTTAAACTCAAATTTTCATCTCTGCTCTTAATCATACAGAAAAATTAATTTCAGATAAAGAAGGCTTAACAGGAATAAAAAATATGTAACTCTTAACAAGATCGTGGAAGAAAATATATTTGTGAAATTATAGAGCAGGATCTCTCAAGCCAAATATAAAAATTATCAAAACTTATACACAGGGGCACCTGGGTGGCTCAGTCGTTAAGCGTCTACCTTTGGCTCAGGTCATGATCCCAGGGTCCTGGGATCGAGCCCCACATTGGGCTCCTTGCTCAGCGGGAAGCCTGCTTCTCCCTCTCTCACCCCCCCTGCTTGTGTTCCCTCTCTCGCTGTCTCTCTCTGTCAAATAAATAAATCTTTAAAAAAAAAAACATATACACAAACTATATGAAAATAGCAGGTTTCTATTATCAAAAAACCCATAAAAATTGAAATAACAAGAACACAAGTGAGAAAATATTGAGTCATCTATAATTTTTAGAGTTAATATATAAATAATAAATACATTTAATAAGTCCTACAAATTAACAAGAGAAAGATTTAAAACCAGAGACTGCAAAGCTCTTGCATACCATTTTAGATTAGAATTACAAAAGGCAAACAATAATTTTTAAAAAATAATCTTATTGGCACTCAGGAAAATGCAAAGGACATTTGCCTGGTATAATTTGTACTCAGTCCTGAAATCATACCTTCTCACAGCTCCTACTCACCAGACCCAGGACTCCATTAATCTTTGGAGATTTGTCCACTCTGTCAAGCACCCAGAGCTCCCCTCCAGCCCCTGGCTCAAGTTGGGTGACTAAATGGGACCTAGAAGATGGAAGTTCGAAGGGGAAAACACAGCAGTTGAGTAGACAACACCAGCCCGGGGTGTCTCAACCCATGACACCACTGAACAAAACTGATCACACAAAGAACCTTGAAGGGGAGGCTTACTGTAACAGCCTAGTGCTCTGTGCCGATCATGACCACTTACGTGCCTGTAATTCCTGAGACAGACAAGGTCCAAGCAATATCTGATAAAGGCAGGGGCAGAAATTGTGACACATCTGCAACAGATGTGAACAGTCACCTTACCAAGGAGGTGCAAAGCCAAATGCACTGGCAGGACAGGCTACAAGACTCAGAAACCAAACCCTTCTGCAAGAGGCTTCAAGGCGGAATATGTTGGGGTTTCAGAAAGCCCAGGCCCAGCAAACACAACACCTATGCCAAGAAACCAGGAAAGGAAGCAATGCCCATGGCCCAGCTCTGGGAAGGACAAAGACCCTTGGAAAAAGGAGAAGAGCAGAGCCTCATATAAGGCAATGGTGTGGGAATGAGGCTCCTTACCCAGGGAGGCCATCAGTGCCAAGTTCTGCAGCATCACGGTGCGGTACAGATGTCTCTGAGCCTCGTCAAGGAGCCCCCACTCCTCCTGGGAGAAGTACACAGCCACATCCTCAAAGGTCACATGGCCCTGTCATGATGAGGGCAGAGCAATGCATAAGCAGCCTCTCTAACCAAGACCCCCGGGCCATGGCCCCCCTCCCCAGCTCCCCAACTCAGAGGAGATGCAGGTCCTGCTCCACGGGTACCCACTCTTCCTCGTGTCAAACTCCTCACTGTTGCCAGTCATCAGTAGGAACAGATGGGGAGAGAGGTTGTCATCTCCTTTCTAGACCTGGCATACAGAGTGCCACCACTCTCCTGACAGTCAGCTGCCCTGGAGTTCCTCAGATCGTGCCACACACAGCCAAACTTGGGCTCACCCTCTGCTCAAATGCTGAGGACAAAGACCCTGAGTAATTCATTCGTACTCTGTCCCCATTTGCACATCACTCTTGGGACTGCACCTGCTCTCCCTTCATATCATGGCTGCTAGATCCCCAACACCACAGCCACTTTCTAGCCCATGCCACAGGCATCTCTGGCTTCCCCACAGGCCACTCTGCCCGTGGCACCCAGGCAGTGCTTGCCAAATAGAACACATCCGGGGCTACCCCAGGCCTCTGATGGACCCTCCTGTCAGAGGCAGTCCTAGCGCTGCTCTGAGGCTCCTTGTTGCATCTTCAGCCATCCAGACCTTCCATGGATCTCAGGTAGCTTAAACCCCTCTTCCTTTTCAGTGTTGCATGTGCTATACCTACCCCAATAACATCTTTTCTCGCCACCTACGCTCATTCAAAGTCCAGCCTCATCTGCTCCCATCACATGCCAATGACTCTCCCAGCAAGTATCATTTGCTCCCAAACTAATCTGTCAGCTTGTCTGAAATTCCTCTGGCTCCACCAAGAGTTATCCAAAAAAAAAAAAAAAACAAACCTGAGCCTGGAGATGGAAGAAAAAGCACCAGTCCTGGCCTCTGCATCATCTGACTCCCATTATTGCCTTGACTCTGAACAGATCTCATAACCACTTCCCCTTGGAAGCCTCTGCTAGCAGCCAGCACTCTCCCCTCTCACTACCACACACCCATGGTCAGTACTCTCCAGCTTTTGTTAATGAAGACTGCCACCACTATCCGGGTGCCCAAGCAAGACACCCAGTCCTTGGAGAATACCCTCCCCATTCTTCCCCCTAATGGCCACCATAACCTGAAGAGACCTCCTCTGAAGTACGACATATTCCATATGCCACCTACCTACTCACAGATATTGTCAACCTCAATCCCTCCTTTAAATTCCACATGTGTTTCTAACTGCCAACCTGACACCTCCTCTCAGGGGTCCCCGGAATATCTCAGACCCAACGTGGGAAAAACCTAACTCCATATGGTGCTTCTGTTAAGTACTCCCACTACTGACTTTCCATCTCAGTACCTGGTGCTTCCACGCTTCAACTGCTAAGGACAAACATCTTGGGGTCATAACTGACTTTGTTCTCTCATCCCACATAGCAGAAAATTGTCCCTGCTAATAAAACAGATTGAGAAACCAACCTCTTCTCCCAACTTCAAAGCCATTGCTATGATCCAGCTACCATCAACCCTCCCCTGGACTGTTGTAGTAGCTGCCCCTGGAGTCTCCTGATCACCTCAGGCTGCCATTCCAGGACTGACTTCTGCCCCCATCCCTCAGTTTTCTGTGCCCAGCAGACATAATAGAGACCTACAGTTCATTCCCCGAACACCCAACTCATTGTCATCGCTAAGCGTCTGAACACACTGGTTCCTGTGGCCAGGTAACCTTTCATTTCCTCATACTACTGGTTGAGTATTGCTCCAGAAAGTGAATCCTACCCCTGACCCCATCTCAGTTGATGGTGTTTCCATCCTTGCAGGTGCTAAAGCCAAAACCCTGCAGTCATCCAGCTCCCAGAGATCTAGAATCCAACCACCTCCCCCACTTCCACGGCCACCCTTCTGGTCCAGCCACCTTCAGCAGTGTTCCAGACTACTGCAATTTTCTCCTTCCTCGCCCCCACACAACCACAGTACCCCCCGGTTCTCCACTCTGAATTCCCCAGAGGACTTGTTAATGATGAGTCAGATCACCTCTCTTTTCTGTTCCAAATCTGTGGCTCCCCAGACCCTCAGAACAGCGGCCGAACTGCTCAGCCAGTAGTTCCAGCACTGAATCCTGCCCCCCACTGCCCTCCCCATTCCCACCAGATATAAAGCGGACTTGTGATTCCCTGAACACTATCAACTCAGCCTCATCTCCAAGCATTTGCAGACACTGCTTCCTATCCCAGGGTCAATCTTTGGCTTCACATTGTGTTGGTTGCCGGAAATGTGGACTTCATCATATAAGCCCTGGACTGGATTCAGGATTCAAGAATCCAGGCTGAGGAGAGCCCTCAAGGCCCCAGACCTAGAAGTGGGAGCTAGGAAGGCGAAGAGCCCATGAAACCACCCTCCCTCCAACAGGGACCACGCAGGCCGGGGTCTGGGTGAGGGAGGGCTTGGGGCACGACCCTTGCCTGTGCCAGCTCTGTGTGAGCTGAGCAGGGTGGGGCAGGGCGACCTTGGCTGAAGGTCTCAGTTCTGCAAAATGGTAACCCTGCAGTCCTGGGAAAGCTCATCCCAGCCCTCCATCACGGATTTGGTGCAAACCAAGCTCTTTTTCCTTACAGCGCAGCCGATGCCCCTTCAAGCTCTCCCTCCACGTCCTGGATCGGAAGTTACTTTGTGTCCCTTTTCCTTCCTTCACTGCCCTAGCTAAAACCTTTAGCAGAATAGCTTCCTCTAAAGAGAATTGGTTTAGCAACATCTCAGAAATTTTAATGTGTTGTGTAATTTTTTTGCATAAGGTAGAGTTCATTTACTTGGACTGGAAGACTTCAGGCTTATGTCTAGGAACTCTGGATATCTTTGTTGAGATAGGGTGGCAGGACTTATTATGTGCTGTTTAAAGTCCAAAACTCCCATGGGGGCACCCAAGGCCAGTTTGTTTACTGACGGTTTTCAAAATGGCATAATTGATTAGGTATCCTAATTTGACTTTTAGCAGAAGGGCATAAAATCCTTGCTGGGAATTCTGACTCAGATTATCCTTCATTTGAAGATGAATTGTATCCATGCACAAATAAGGATTCTGCAAAGCTGTGCCTGGGTGACCCATGCTCCCTTTATTTTGCTACAGTATGTCCTTTACATTCCCCCCTCCCCATAGGCTTCTCTCTCTCTCTCTCTCTTTCAGTCTCAGGTGTAGAATTTAGTGATTTGTCACTTATATAGGACATCCGGCGCTCATCACAAGTGTCCTCATTAATACCCATCACCCATTTAACCCCTCCCCCACCCCCATCCCCTCCAGGACCTTTTAAGAAAAACCTCACATCCGGATGCTCTGAACACTTGTGAGTCTTTTCAATTATCCAGACACGTGAAATTTTTGCAATTTGTGATACAGAGAGGTTAATTCATACGATCCTCCACTCTACTTTAAATAATAATGAGAAGGTAGTATTGGGGAGAAAGAAAAATGGGCAGTACTGGGGTGGTGGGTGAGGAACCACTGTTGCTGTCTGGATGGCTTCTGGCCATTTCTGGCTTGTGGTTGTTCAAGAACTACAAGCTTGAGAGGGAAAGTATAAAACAGGACCTAGATTCAGTAGGTGCAGGACTGGGGAGATTAAAATAAATGAATATCACAAGATTTTGAACCTTAGGGAATGTCGTTCAAGAATACACAGTCTTGGCTACTTTTCTTTGTTCTAGGGAAAGTGAAGGCAACAGAGAAGCTACTACAGCTAAGAGTTATGGGTGGTGATCCAGTTTGATAGTAAAGCTGGTCTTTACTATGCCTCTGATCCAGATGATTCTGTTTGTTTGTAGTTTGAAGATTTTATTTATTTATTTGACAGAGAGAGTGAGAGAGCAAGAGAGAGCACAAGCAGGGGACCTGCAGAGGGAGAGGGAGAAGTAGGCTCGCTCCCGACCAGGGGAGAAGCCACTGAAAAATGTGTCCAGATACGTTAGATATAAAATCCTCTGTGTGTCTGGCTTGCAGTAGCATGTGCCCTAATGGTTATAGCCCATGCTTTGTGGATAGACAAGAACCAAGGAAAACAATACTTGCCAAATAGTGTCAGAGAATATGTGGGCCTATATGCTTAGTAATAACAGCCCCAATGGCCACAGTGTGTACTTATGAGAAACTCATTGGCATACGCAAACTACAGTAGAATTGAGGGTGACTACTTCCCATATGACGTCCTAGGGACATTGAGTGTTTTAGGGCCCATAAAATGTACTCAGATATCACCTCAGCAATAGGCAAGCTATGGCAGGGGTGCCTGGGTGGCTCAGTCCGTTAAGGTCACACTCTTGGTTTCAGCTCAGGTCATGATCTCAAGGTTGTGGGATTGAGCACCCTGCCGGTCCCTGAGCTCAGCATGGAGTCTGCTTGAGAGTCTCTCCTTCTCCCTCTGCCCCTCCCCCTGTTCATGTTCTTGCTCTCTCTGTCTCTCTCCCTAAAATAAAAAAGTAAAATCTTTAAAAAAAAAAAAAAGCAGTCTATGGGGTGCCTGGGTGGCTCAATCGCTAAGCGCCCGCCTTCTGCTCAGGTCATGATCCCAGGGTCCTGGGATTGAGTCCCGCATCAGGCTCCCTGCTCGGCCAGGAGCCTGCTTCTCCCTCTCCTGCTCCCCCTGCTTGTGTTCCCTCTCTAGCTGTCCCTCTTTCTCTGTCAAATAAATAAATAAAATCTTTATAAAAAAAAATAAGCAGTCTATGGCAAAAACAGATGTGTGGCCAAACCATCATTGGCCAAAATGCTCTAAAAGAGCCCTGTGTGAAATTGTCATGGGTCTAGCTGGCCTGAGATAACCAGAATCTGTCTTTACTGAAGAGAGATACTGAGGAAAAGTATTCATTGGCCATACTGACCACACCGAAGGTATGTGTTTTCCAGAAAGAAGAGAAAAGGTTTGTTATCTTCCGTGGGGCTGCTGTAACAAATCCCACAAACTAGGTGGCTCAAAATAAATTTGTTCTCTTTAGTTCAAAAAATCAGAAGTCTGAAATCAAGAGGTTGGCAGGGTAGGTTCCTTCTGGAAGCTCTGAGGGAGACTGTTCCATGCCTCTCACCTAGCTTCTGGTGGTTTCCAGAAATCCTTGGTATCCCTTGGCTTGGAGATGCATCTCTCCAGTTTCTGCATGCATCTTCACATGGCTTCTAACCTTGTGTCTCTGAGAATATCAAATCTCTTCTCCTCTTCTCCAATAACATCAGTTATTGGACTTAGGGCCCACCCTAAATGCAAAATGATCTCTTCCCAAGATCCTTAATTAAATTATATCTACAAAGACCCTATTGTCAAATAAGTCATTTCCCAGGTATCTGGGATTAAGATTTGGACATAATCTTTTTCAAAAGACACTATTTAACCCTGCTTACAGATGGTGAGCAGCTTGAAAAGATAATACAGCTTTAGAAAAATGGATAAAACAAATTCATCAGATAGTAAGACAGCACACTAGGGAAGACAGATGGAAAGAGCATTTACGCTGACCCAAGAGGAACAGCTATATTTGCTTCTCCAGATGGAAGCAGAAGTAGATCATGGACAATAGCCTGGAATCTTGTTAGCTGAAACAGCCAGGTACCAAGCAACTAGGGACCACTTACAAAGCTCAAAGCCTAAAATTACTCATACTAGCCAATCCGAAATTGTTCACCTGGCCTGCCTTGCCTGTCCCCCAGAAACCCAAATAAAGGTGGTACCCTAAACCTTCTCCTTGTTTCTGCTTTTACCTCCTGACCACCCTGGTGTCTTTCCCATGTGGCCCTTTGTGATATGCTTCCTGTTTCGAGAACATGTGAGTATCATAAACTTTGTTTTCCTGAGCCCCTCCCCTGTCTCCTCATTGACCCATGTCTTAAAAGAATGCAAAATAATGAGGAAAAGAATTTTTATACATTTTTGAAGAATCCTTCCTCTAATAACTTAAAATTATACCAGAAAAATAGTAACTTTTGTGTAGGGAGATCAGAAGGACAAAGTAAAAAAGTTACCATAACCAATAATGGGAAAGCAGACATTACATGCCTCCTAATACAACACACTGAGAAGCACAAAGCAATACTTCTGTGGTTTCCTTGCCACAAAAATGCCAAAACTCAATTAATCATTAAGAAACCTCATGACACACTAGCGGAGGTAAATTTTACAAAATAATTGGCCTGTACTTTTTAGAAACAACAAGAAAAAACACTTCTGAAGAGTGAGAAACTGTTTCTGATCCATAGAGAATAAAAGCAAATGAGAAATAAATGCAATTCTTGATACTGAACTTGGCTCTGGACTGAAAAAATTAGCTGTAAAGGGCATTCATAGAACAATTGACAAAATTTAAATATGGCCTATGAATTAAATAATACTATTATATCAATGTTAAATTACTTGGTTTTGAATATTGAACTAGGTTATGTAGGATAATGTCAATTTATATAGGAAATATATACCAAAGGGTTCTTTGGCCAAGGGGTACAATGTTCCCAACATACTTTCAAGGTGTTCAAAAAACAATATATACATGTTCAAAAAAACACATATGTTCAGAAATTATATATCTACATATGTATACGCATACATGAACGTATATGCATATAAGGATATAAGTCAGAGATCTTCCTTAATCTTATAAATAACATCTTTAATCTTTAATTTTATAAATAACATAAAAACAAAAATACTGTTGCAAATATCATAACTCAGGGCTCATTATTAAAATACTCCCATGAGGGCGCCTGGGTGGCTCAGATGGTTAAGCGTCTGCCTTCAGCTCAAGTCATGATCCCAGGGTTCTGGGATCGAGTCCCGCATCGGGATCCCTGCTAGGCGGGGATCCCTGCTTCTCTCTCTGCCACTCCACTCCTGCTCTCTCTCTCACTCATGCTCACCCTCTCTCAAAGAAATAAATATTTTTTAAAAATTTGTTGTTGTGGGCGCCTGGGTGGCTCAGTTGGTTAAGCAACTGCCTTCGGCTCAGGTCATGATCCTGGAGTCCCTGGATCGAGTCCCGCATTGGGCTCCCTGCTCAGCGAGGAGCCTGCTTCTCCCTCTGACCCTCCCCCCTCTCATGTACTCTCTCTCATTCTCGCTCTCTCAAATAAATAAATAAAATCTTTAAAAAAATAAAATAAAATAAAATAAAATATTCCCATGAGATTAAAACAAAAGGAGGATGGCTGCTCTTGGCACTCTTAATCAGCATTTTTCTGAAGATCCTATTTTGTGCAATAAGGCAAGAAAATAAACATATAACAATTGGAAAGGAAGAAATAAACATGTCTTCCTGCATCCTGTAAACTACTTCCCCAAATGTTATCTGCACTATGAGTCCAAATACTGACAGCCAATCACAACTTTAATCCGTCTCAAATCCCTGATCTTTTTATCACCTGTACCCCTGCTCTTCTTGTTTCTATAGGACCCATCACCTTCCAGTGTAGTACGTGACTTAGTATCACAGATGCATTGTTTGTTCCTTTCCATCAACTACAGAGTAAATTCCAGGATTTCTATTTATATTTTGTGCACTGATATATTCCATATGCCTAGAAATGTGCCTGAACCCATAAACTACACAAACATTTGTTAAAATACTGAGCAAATAATCACACAATACCCTATTTATTCACACAACTCTGGATACACTTTCTCCCTCCACCCACAGTTTTTCCTTCAATTTCACTGCCCTCAGTGCTCTCAGGAATAAGAAGGAATTATCTTCCGTAAATAGAGCCCTCAAACTGACTAAGATATTTGATCAACCTCTTTCTTTCACTGATTAGATAAAATGGTACTCTTTCACATTCCATTAGGACTAAATTATTTCAAAAGTAGGTTCTCCCCATCTGTTTCTGCCACTCTTTTTTTTTTAAAAGATTTTATTTATTTATTTGAGAGAGAGAATGAGAGAGAGAGAGCACATGAGACGGGGGAGGGTCAGAGGGAGAAGCAGACTCCCTGCCGAGCAGGGAGCCCGATGCAGGACTCGATCCAGGGAGTCCAGGATCATGACCCGAGCCGAAGGCAGTCGCTTAACCAACTGAGCCACCCAGGCGCCCTGCCACTCTTTTTTAAACAAATTTTTAAAAAGATTTTATTTTCTTCTGAGCCAGACACTTACCTGACTGAGCCACGCAGGTGCCCCTCTGCCACTCTTAACGGCTTTCCTATTAGCACTTTTAATAGCTTTCAGAAGTTTTCGTAATCCCAAATATTTTTTAGTTATGTTGGGATTAATTAGAATTAATCTCTATTCCCCATGCAGACACTGTCACTGCACTTACAAGTGAAATGATAATCACTTCTTGGCAAGTAGATGAGATCACAGACCAAACCTTTATCTCTGGCATAAGTGTCCTATCGCAGATGCTGTGGCGGCCGTCCTTGTCCTGGGAGCAAATCTAAACTGTGTAAATAGCTTTTCTTTTCAGGTAAGTATCATATTCTTAGAAAATACTTAGGAAATCCAGGATTATGCTTTTTAAAATTGGCCTTCTGAGCTCGTGGGGGTGGGGGAAGTCTTAGGTAGATGATAGATATATAGACACATAAATGATAGGTAGACAAACAGTAGATGGATAGAAAGATGATGAAGGAAGGAAGGAAAAGAAAGAAAGAAAGAAAGAGAAAGAAAGAAAGAAAGAAAGAAAGAGAGAGAAGCTAAGAAGACCAAACACATACAAACAGGAAAACATTTGCTGAGGAAACCAGAGGCATGTCGCCAGTCTTGCCAAACTGCCTCAGGGCTGCCCGACATGTCCCCTCTCCTCAGTTAAATTGTTTTGAAACTTCTCTCACTTCTTCTCACGAAACACAGTGGCCAGAACAGCATTCACCCTAAGGGCATCAAAATACAGGGTTGTGAGTAATAACATAAAGAAGGTGAGCTCCCACTCTGAGTAGACACCTAGTGTCTGTGTGATATCCGCTGCTGGTGTGTGTAGGTGCATGTTGTTTTGGTGTTCTGTTCTGTTTTGTTTTAAGCAGGGGTATGTTGTGCAAAATGGAGTCTGCAATGACGTGTCTCTAAATTTCTGTCATCAGTTCAGGAAGATTGTTCACCATATTTCTCATTTAGACCAGTGAAAGCCTTGTTTATCTGTCATGTACAGAAATGCAAATATTGTGTAAAGATAAATAGGGCCAGAAGATTATGGGGATATGAATAAAAGAATGTAATCCTGTAAATGTTATCCTGGAATTTAAACAGATTTTAAAGTGCCTCAGTTGTCTTGTTGTCATCCTAATCGGACACTCTCTACCCTCCAAGGACTGCCCTGTGGATTGATCCATTCCTGTATTTCTCTTTCTATCTCTATCTCTATCCATAAAATCTCTTAGCTATAGTATGATTGCACCAAATGTTTCATTTATAAGATACTTCTTTTTCAAACAAAAAATCAATAAAATTCTGACCAGACACCTTTTTAGAAGAGCTAAGAGGCACTGAATTTAGACCCTCCCTAGGTCTCCACAGAACCCCTGTGATCAGGGGAAATTAGGAGTCTTTATTACTTTCAAATTGCTGTAGGTCTTTAGAGGCCGGAGGGATGTATAACTCAGCAATGTCATAATTGTCAGGCTCTCTGTTTTGTGCAAACATTTTTTTTTTTTTAAAGATTTTATTTATTTATTTGAGACAGAGAGAATGAGAGAGACAGAGAGCACATGAGAGGGGGAAGGGTCAGAGGGAGAAGCAGGCTCCCTGCTGAGCAGGGAGCCCGATGTGGGACTCGATCCCGGGACTCCAGGATCATGACCTGAGCCGAAGGCAGTCGCTTAACCAACTGAGCCACCCAGGCACCCGTGCAAACATTTTAAACTCCCACAGCAAATTTTATTGACACATGTTTTTATTATTTCACTTCATTTTGTGATTCTTCTTGAATATGATTCCCGGTTCTTTCCTTTAACCCTTCTCTTATTTTGCTTCACTTTTGTTTTGTAACTTATGTTCATTACCCTAGTGATTTCCTGTATTTTTCATTTCAACCTTAAATCATGTTATAAGATTATTATAGTTTTCATTTGAATATTTTTAACAAATCCATATATGTGTAAAATTTAAGTAAATATTCACTATGACATACCAACTCTCCCTTCCCTCCCATACTCCTGAACTCTTAGAAAGAACATTACTGCTTGGGGTGCCTGGGTGGTTCAGTCGGTTAAGCACCTGCCTTCCGCTCAGGTCATGATCCCAGAGTCCTGGGATCAAGCCCCACATTGGGCTCTCTGCTCAGCGGGGAGCCTGCTTCTTCCTTGCCCTCTGCCTGCTGCTTCCCTTGCCTGTGCTCTCTCTGTCGAATGAATAAATAAAATCTTAAAAAAAAAAAGAATATATCCTGGAGAAAACTCCATAGAATCAGTTCTGCTATGATGCAATGCATATGCTCCTGAAAACCACTGTGATATACAGGATCCAAAATAAATCACAGAGGGCGCCTGGGTGGCTCAGTTGGTTAAGCGACTGCCTTCGGCTCAGGTCATGATCCTGGAGTCCCAGGATCGAGTCCCGCATCGGGCTCCCTGCTCGGCAGGGAGTCTGCTTCTCCCTCTGACCCTCCTCCCTCTCATGCTCTCTGTCTCTCATTCTCTCTCTCGCAAATAAATAAATAAATAAAATCTTTAAAAAAAAAAAAAGAAACAAAATAAATCACAGAGCTTATTGGGACACTAGAAAATGTCATCAATGAAACATAAAAAAGAAGATAAAGCCTAGTACATATAGCAGCACAGTTTTCACATTTTAAGTATTTAAGAAATACACAAATACTGTAATAAATATGACACTTTACTTTAAAAAGCTGAAATTTGCATGTGGAAGTCAGTGTCAGAAGGATTATGGCTTTTGAGTTATTGTGAAGTGGTGGGTAGGGATGGGCAAAACAGGTGAAGGGAATCAAAAGGAAAAAACTTCCACTTCCAAAATAAATTAGTCATGGGGAACTGATGAACAGTATGGTAACTATAGTTAATAATATTGTATCGTACATTTGCAAGTTGCTAAGAGAGTAGATCTCATAAGTCTCATCACAGGAAAAAAAAGTTTGTAACTATGTATGGTGACGCTGTTAACTAGACTTACTGTGATCATTCTGCAATATCTACAAATGTAAAATCATTATCTTATTCACCGGAAACTAATATAAGTTGTATAACAGTTATACGTCAATTTAAGAAACCATGTAAATAAAATCAGGCAGAAAGCTGTAACACTAGACGTGGGTGTCTGAGGCTACCTCACAGTGACCTGAGATGCCTGGTAGATGTTTGAGTTGTGTCTTGGTGTGCATTTTTTAATCCCTGCGTGGCATGCTCCAGCTGAGGGCAGTTTTCTGCATTTATCCAGTCTTTCTTACCAATGAAAAACACCCATAAGCAGATATAAAATTTGCCTTATGTCACGATGTTTCCTAATTTCTCAATCATGTTGGAAAAAAGACTGAAACAATACTGACTGGTTCAGTATACAAAGATCTCCTGTCCTCATCCCTGCAACTGTTGAGAACTGTGTGCCGTTGTGCCCTCATTCAATCACCCACAAACTTATAGATGGACACTGAGGTTATTTCTTTTGTTTGTTTTTGTTCATTTGGCAGAGTTTTCTTTCTCTCTCTTTCTTCTTTCTATTTTAATGGATTTTACTTTTTCATTGAAATATATTTGACATATAACATTGTGCAAGTTAATGTGTACAACATGTTAATTTGATACATTTATATATTGTAATATGATTGCCATTTAGTGATAATTAGCACCTCTATCATGTTACATATCCTTTCATTTTAGTTATTGGAATAATTAAGTTATAGTCTCTTAGCAAGTTTTATGATTATCAGAGGCTATTTCTAATCCAGTTCATCAGTGAATTGCCTTTGCACACACACACAAGAAGCATAAAATGTTAATAACCACTTAAAGTGAGAAAATAAGTTTTAGAATAAGTGCTGAAAAGTACTCTGCATAGTGTTGACAAGGCATTTATTTCTGCTTTTTTCCTCTCATTCCTCTGACTTCAATTAAAATCAGCCCCTAGATATTGATGCAATGGGTTCTGGCAAATTGGAATTGGGGACTATCTTCATCACTCAGACTGGAATTGGGATCCTAGGAAATTCATCCCTTCTTTGTCTTTATACTTTCTCTTTGCTCACTGGACACAAGTTGACACCTACAGACTTGATTCTTAATCAACTGGTCCTAGCCAACTCCATGGTCCTTTTTTCCAAAGGGATCCCTCAAACAATGGTAGCTTTTGGATCCCGATATTTCTTGAATGATGCTGCCTATAAACTTATCTTTTATTATTACAGAGTGTGCACTGGGGTTTCCTTCAGCACTATCTGTCTCCTCAGTGGCTACCAGGTTATTAAACTGAACCCTAGTATTTGCAGGTGGATGGAGCTCAAGATTAGATCCCCAAAGTTCATTGGCTTCTGCTGTTTCCTCTGCTGGATCCTACATCTCTTGATAAATTCATTTATTTCTGTAATAATGAGTGTTCCATCAAATAGCAAAAACCTTAGTGTGGAAAAGTAATGGATACTGTTCCTGGAATGGGGTATTGAGATTTAACATATTATATACAGCCATACATTTTTCCCTTGACTTTATGAGTTTGGGCTTCATGGTGTGGGCTAGTAGCTCCATGATCTTCATCCAGCTCAGGCACAAGCAGCAAGTACAGCACATCCACAACAACAGCCTTGCCCCCAAAACGTCCCACGAGGCCAAAGCCACAGGAACCATCTTGGTCCTGGCGAGCTCCTTTGTTACTGTTTATTCAATCTATGCCATTTTGACTGTTTGCATGACTGTGGTTGCAAATCCAGCGGAAAGTGAGCAGCACTATGCTCCTCTCATCATGTTTTCCAGCCCTCAGCCCTTTTATGCTCATGGTCAGTGACACTTGAGTCTCTCAGTTCTGCCTTGTGTGTAGGGCAAGGACAAATTGTTTTCCCAATCTGGTTAAAGTGCTATGAGTCTGTTTTAACAGCGTTTAATCATTCATTTAAACATTTGTTAACATTTTATTAACTACTGTGTGATAGGAAATTATGACATCATGGCAAATAAGGCCAGGAAAAGCCCATTGTCTTATAACAGAGGTAAAAATGAACATCATATATTTAAGTATACAAAGATTACTCACTCTGTGTTAGGATCTTCAAAGGAGACGTTCAGAGAATTTTGAAATAGTGTAAAAGAGGGGCGCCTGGTTGGTTCAGTTGGCTAAGCATCTGCCTTTAGCTCAGGTCATGATATTGGGGTCCTGGGATTGAACCCCACACATGGGGCTCCCTGCTCCGCGGGGAGTCTGCTTCTCCCTCTCCCTTTGCCCCTCCCCCCCACTCATGCCCTCGCTCTCAAATAAATGAATAAAATCGTTTTAGTTTAAAAAGGGGGTGCCTGGGTGGCTCATTCGTTAAGCATCTGCCTTCAGCTCAGGTCATGATCCCAGGTCCTGGGATCGCGTCCCGCATCAGGCTCCCTGCTCGGCAGGAAGCCTGCTTCTCCCTCTCCCACTCCCTCTGCTTGTGTTCCTGCTCTCGCTATCTCTCTGTCAAATAAATAAATAAAATCTTTTAAAAAATTAAAAAAATTAAAAGATTAAAAAGGAAGGAAATTTCTACGTTTAAGGAATTTGGGGGAATCTCTCACCTTGGTCTTACAAAAATACATGCAAGTGTTTTTTAAACATATTTTTGAATCATAATTGAGTTCAGTTCTTTCTGACAGAAAGAATAATCCCCTGGAAAGATCCTATGGAGCCTCAAGGGATTGGAAGAAATCCTGTGTGTTTAGATTGTCAAGAGGTGGGGAAAGCAGCAGACTATGAAATAAGAAAGGATGGTGATGGAGAGTTCTGAGTGAACACTTAGGACAGGCCAAGAAAGCTGAACATTTGTTTTTGTTTTATTTTTTTAAATAACAGGTCAGTATAGGAGTTCAAACTATGAGCAAAAATATCAGCTCTCCTTATTTAAAATTATTAATAAGAATTTAAATTTAGGGCGCCTGGGTGGCTCAGTTGGTTAAGCGACTGCCTTCGGCTCAGGTCATGATCCCGGAGTTCTGGGATCGAGTCCCGCATCAGGCTCCCTGCTCAGCGAGGAGCCTGCTTCTCCCTCTGACCCTCCCCCTCTCATGTACTCTCTCTCTCTCTCTCTCTCATTCTCGCTCTCTCAAATAAATAAATCTTTAAAAAAAAAAAGAATTTAAATTTACTTGCTTAATTAGTAACTCTTTAAATATTATTACAGTTTAAATTACATCAAAAAGAATAAAATCCCTAGGAATACATTTAACCAAGGAGGTGAAAGACCTATACACTGGAAATCTATAAGACAATGATGAAAGAAATTGAAGAAATTGATGAAGAAATTGCCATGTCTATTGATATACCATCTCTTATTTAAAATCATTTTATGGGGTGCCTGGGTGGCTCAGTTGGTTAAGCGACTGCCTTCGGCTCAGGTCATGATCCTGGAGTCCCTGGATCGAGTCCCGCATCGGGCTCCCTGCTCGGCGGGGAGTCTGCTTCTCCCTCTGCCCCTCCCCCCTCTCATGTGCTCTCTCTCATTCTCTCTCTCTCAAATAAATAAATAAAATCTTTAAAAAAATAAATAAAAATTTAAAAAAATAAAATCATTTTATGGTGTCTATTCCCAGTGATCCTCAGTTCTTCCCTTTTTCCTTTCTCTTATTTTTTTGCTTTTTTTGGTTATAGTTCTATCATATATTTTTATTATAGTGATTTCATAAATTTAGTCTTGTTAGTGTTAATTAATTAATTAAATTAGTCTTAAAATGACTTTTTTTTTAAAGATTTTATTTATTTATTTGACAGAGAGAGAGGCAGGGAGAGAGGGAACACAAGCAGGGGGAGTGGGAGAGGGAGAAGCAGGCTTCCCGCAGAGCAGGGAGCCCGATGTGGGGCTCGATCCCAGGACCCTGGGATCATGACCTGAGCTGAAGGCAGACGCTTAACGACTGAGCCACCCAGGCACCACCTAAAATGACTTTTTTCTATAAATATTTTGAACTGACTCATCTATATACAAAGTTAAAGTGAATATTCATAGTGACACACTACCCCACTTCTCCCTCCTCATCTCCTCAATCCAAGGGAGGAACGCTGTCTACAACTGATGAAGATTCTTCCAAAAAGATTATAATTTAACTACAAATATTGTGCAAGGTCTCTCTTAACTCCCCTCTGCTTGCCTTCCTGCGGAGCAAATTTTTTCTCTGAATTCCCCTGTCAGAATTTACTAATCAGTGTCCGTGGATCACATAGGATCTCTATCGGTGGGGTCAGTGCTTCCACGTCCAACAGCATCCACTGAGGAAGTAACAGTGGCCCTGAATCTTTCTTCTTCTTCCCAGCCCTTGACACAATAACATCCCTTTCCTCACACATCACGCCAAAGCTATGATGGTCAGCCAGTGCTCAGCCCACAGGTGAAAGGACAAGGGAAGGATCAGGGAAATTAAGGGGCACATGAAAGAAATGGAGTCAATTGTGGGAATTTAGGGGGTCAGAGGTGGTCATAGAATTAATTGCTGCCATCTCTTTTATCAGTGGCTGTCCTTGGCCCAATATATCACCCTGGGTTTGGGAATTATATTGTGGATTTGGAAATTATTGTGCTGCCTGGACACCATAACTGGGTCTTTGAGAAAAGAAAAGGGCAGATGGAGGACGTGTAAGTGAGGAAGGTGAATATTCAGATATCTGATACTCTCTCTACCAACCTTCAGAAGTCAGGCTGGTTTCTAACTCTCTTATATGGCGACACTTCACAATTGATGACTGCAATTGGGTGTCTACTCAACAGACTATATAACCCTGGCTCAACTCAGTGAAAACCGCTTTGTAGTCCTGGAGGTCCTTTCCAAGCCTGAGAAATTCTGCTCTCTCCCATTTAGCATATTTCTAATGCTAGGAACTCTAGTACCCAGTGGGAAATGGAATCACTCTCTGTAATAGAAATTGACCTGATGATACACATTCATTTTTCTTGTGTGTGACTTCACCTTATAAAAGAATCTCCCTGGGGCACCTTGGTGGCTCAATCGGTTAAGTGTCTGCCTTCGGCTCAGGTCATGATCCCAGGGTCTCTGGATCGAGCCCTGCATCGGGCTCCCTGCTCTGTGGGAAGCCTGCTTCTCCCTCTCCCACTCCACCTGCTTGTGTTCCCTCTCTCGCTGTGTCTCTCTCTGTGTCAAATAAATAAATAAAATCTAAAAATAAAAATAAATAAATAAATAAATAAAAGAATCCCCTATCTCCAGGAGACCTATCTAGGATGGGATCTTGCTGCTTCAAGAAGTAAGATTTTCTTCCTTCCTTTACCTGGGTTAGAGGTTTCATTCTCCATGCTGTGCTTTCTCTTGGACTTGCAACGAGCCTTCCAGGAAACATAGGCTGCAATTAACCATCCACAGAGTGCTTTCCTATTCATAACCACCTTCAGAGTCTTATATTACTGCACTAATAGCAATGATGATTTTCAGACCCTTCCAGGTATTGTTTTAAAAACTCTATGTATTTTGGGCGCCTGGGTGGCTCAGTTGGTTAAGCGACTGCCTTTGGCTCAGGTCATGATCCTGGAGTCCCTGGATCGAGTCCCGCATCGGGCTCCCTGCTCAGCAGGGGGTCTGCTTCTCCCTCTGACCCTCCTCCCTCTCATGCTCTCTGTCTCTCATTCTCTCTCTCAAATAAATAAATAAAATCTTTAAAAAAAAAAAAAAACTCTATGTATTTTCACTCATTTAATCTTCATTCTTACTTTGCAATCCTCGAACAGCCAAGACACTCAAACCATGTCATTTCAAAAGCATTTAGGCAACTTGCTATCAACACAAATGCTTAGGCTCTTTCTTACCTCAATGACCTAGGGGCTTCTGTGTTCTTATTTCTCCAGTGATTCTGATGTACCCATAAGGTTTGAGAACACCTGCACTAGAAGGAAATGCCAAAATTAAAGAACTATCTAGTGTAAGACACAACCATTTGAGATCCGTCTCAGACATAAAGTCACACAGCAGAGAACACCATGTCCCCTGCTCATCAGGTATCGAGGGAAACAGGCACTCCCCCACAAAGAGATTCACCATCACATTCTAACTCTCCTCTAAAATTGCAGAGCTTTGTTCATATCAGGACACATTTAAACAAGTTTTCTTGATCTTCCTTGCTCATCTTATTATGGAAAAGAAACCTTAATATCCTGGATATACTTCACATGATTTATATTTTAGGTTTTCACCAGATGTGTCCTGTCTGAGGTTGGGTTTTGTAGAAGCAGAAGCTGGTACAAGGTTCAACGACATAACTTATTGAGGAGAAATTATCAGGAAAAATTAAAGGTCAAGGAATGAAAATGAGGCAAGGAAAGGAGTCACACAAGAGTGTGGCCTCATCTGGAATCAACATCAGTCTGATCTCACACACAACTCTAGAGTGTAAATGGTACCACAGGTGGTCCTAGTTTGAGACACAGGAACACTCCTTTTGTTACTCCAGGTCAAGCAGTGTTTAAATACTTCCTAGCTAAACTGCTTCTATATTTACTTTTCTAAAACATTGGACTTGGGGGCGCCTGGGTGGCTCAGTCAGTTAAGCGTCTGCCTTCGGCTCAGGTCATGATCCCAGGGTCCTGGGATCCAGCCCCGCATTGGGCTCCCTGCTCGGCGGTAAGCCTGCTTCTCCCTCTCCCACTCCCCCTGCTTGTGTTCCCTCTCTCGCTGTGTCTCTCTCTGTCAAATAAATAAATAAAATCTTAAAAAAAAAAAAAAGATGTGATATAATGAGAACACAGGGTACCTTCTCAAAGTGAATTTTTATTGAATAAATGTTAATGCATAGCATGAGGTAACTAGTAACATCGTGCATAATTTTGCTAGTAGACTAAAACTGGTAGGGAGTAACTTACTTTTCACAAACGGTTTTCAGAGATAATTTCAATTCCCCTGGTACATACTATCATTGCAATTACAGCAAACAGATTGAGATCAAGAAAACCCATTTATCTCAGAGTTCAGATGGTCAGTCTCTACACATTCTCTGACCATGACCATTACCGTCACCATCCCAATAGAAAATGAAATTTGACAAATACCTCTCCCTTTCAAATACATCTCCGGCTTCACACTACTGAAAGAAATAGGATATACCTTGGAATGTGGAGGAAGAAATACTCCATTGATGAGACGGTGCTGCTCGCTGGGTTGGATAGGGATACAATCCGTGAGTACACAGACAGGGAAAAACGTGTTTTCTGAGGGAAAAGGAGACACTGCCTTGGCCATGTGAGTTCAGGCTGTCTGAGAGTTCTGCCCTCTCCCCCCTCAACCTGCGCCCCGGACGTAGTTTCTCTGTCATCTCTGACCATTGTCGAATTCCACAGAATTGACTCTCAAAACTTCAGTCTCCCTGGAACTGAGGAGTAGCAAAGACAGCGCTTATTAGGTCTAATCTTGGAGGCGCGGACTCTCTGGGTGTTACCGCCGCGTCCCTCGGGGAGCCTAAACTTGGGGCACACAGGAAAGAACACCCCGAAGCACTTGCGATCGGAGAAGCTGTGCCCCAGGAACGGGGTGGTGCCCGTTAAGAAGGGAAGAGGCCTCGCCCCACCCCCAGAGCGTGATGACGTCATTCCCAGAGGCCCTCAGGCAGGCGCCGCTGGTCCTTTGAGGTGATTTCTGGAAGGGTGCTCTTTGAGACTGCAGGCGGAGCGGCAGGAACCATATTACCCAGCAGGCTCCGCGGCAAGAGGCGGTAGTGCTGGGCCAATCACGGCACAGGGCTGGATCCCGCGTCCCGCGAGACCTACGGCGCCGTCCTCGGGGAGCTTGTACTGCGTGCTCCCGGGCCTGCTCGCGAGGTCACGGCTGCGGGAGCCTCGGTGGGCGTGAGGCCGCGGGCCAGGGAGGCTCGAGAAGAGGCGTCGCGTCCCCTTTGCACCGAGGCAGGGCTGAGGGTGTGTGGGGCGGGTCAGCAGAGCCCTTGGGACCCTCCCTGGCCTCCCACTCTTCGCGGCCCTCAGGCCACGCACAGCGTGCCACGGAGGCAGCAGAGGAGCGGATGGACCCGCCACAGGTGAGTGGATGACCCCTCAGGCCCTGTGGACCCCAACCACGCAGTCCCAGCACCTCCGTATCGAGGGTGGTGTTGCCCTGGGTCTCGTCACTTCCGCTAACTGTGCTGTGTGTCCGGGGCCCGCCTTGTCAGTCAGTGAGGTGCGGAGGGTGTCCCAGGCACATGCGCCAAGAGGTGCAAGCGCGAGGAGGTGAGGCTGAGCTGGACAGACCCGCAGCTCTCCGCTTCGCCTGGTGGGAACAGACAGCGCCAAGGTGGGAGTCAGGTCTGGACCGACAGGCTGAGGAACCGGGCCTCGTGGAGGTTGGTGGGAGCCATGGAGGATTTGGAGGCGAGGAGGAACGTGATTTGGGTCGAGCTGATAGGCTGCTTCTAGCTGTAGAGTGGACGGTAGGCAGGGGTAAGAGGAGGCAGGGACAGCAGGGAGAAGGCTCCCTGCAACCCCCACATCGTACCTGGAATTCTCTGTTCCCGTGTCACCCACAGCCACCCTCGCAGCCGAGGCATGTGCCAAAGGTGTGCGGAACGAGTTACAAAGCCTACCGCCTGGGTTCAGCTCCAGGCTCTGCCACTGCACCGCAGTGGGATAGTCAGCTTCCTTGGCTGTGACATGGGCTAATCGCAGTGTCTTCCCTCTGGGTCCTGGCGGCAGACGTGGGAGGCAGAGTGAAAAACAGCACAGCGCATGCAGGGAATGCCCAGTAAATGCTGGTCGTGGCCATTCATTTCTGTGATCTCAGGGGTCCAAGGAGGCCTTTGCCCTGGTCTTCTCCTTATGGCAGTGTGGGCGACAGAGAAATGGGGTTTCTCGGAATCCTCCCGTCCCTGCACCGTCTGAATGAACTGAGCTTCAGGAAAGCTCATTTAACAATGTAGAGACTTCAGGGGCCATGCTGGCTATGCCCTTCCCAGGGCTGTGACCTTGAGTAGGTCTGATCAGTGCCTTTGTCTTCCATCTCTTGGGTTCCATGGGCATATTGACATTTCCTCCCCTTGGCTTGAGGGGGTCAGAGAAGGCATGTGTGTGATGTATGTCCTCCAGTGTCCAACACCGCCCAGGTAGCATCACTCTGGACACTGTTCTAAGGGAGCAGAGCCCCTTGTCCTGTGATGATCTTAGGGACTTACCTCAGGGGAATCCTGCCCTGGGGTTTCCCCTGTCTCAGGCTTGTATCCAGCCGAGGACTAGGGGAAGAGAGCGCCTAGGGGCAGACTCACAGTGGGAGCAATATTTTTGGAATCACTGCTTCTCTGCTAGGATGAAGAGGGCCCTCGAGGGGCGCCTGGGTGGCTCAGTCGGTTAAGCGACTGCCTTCGGCTCAGGTCATGATCCCGGGGTCCTGGGATCGAACCCCGTGTCAGGCCCCCTGCTCAGGGGGGAACCTGCTTCTCCCTCTCCCTCTGCCTGCTGCTTCCCGTGCTTGTGCTCTCTCTCTGTCATACAAATAAATAAAATCTTTATAAAGAAAGAAAAGGAAAGGGCCCTTGGGCACTGGGAGCCAAGAAGGTTACTGGATTCATCGTTGTATTTGCCATCTGTTTATTGCAAGTAAAGCTGGCTTGCCGCTTATAAGACATTTACTTTTTTTTTTTTTTTAAAGATTTTATTTATTTGAGAGCGAGAATGAGAGACAGCATGAAAGGGAGGAGGGTCAGAGGGAGAAGCAGACTCCCCACCGAGCAGGGAGCCCGATGCGGGACTCGATCCCGGGACTCCAGGATCATGACCTGAGCCGAAGGCAGTCGCTTAACCAACTGAGCCACCCAGGCGCCCCAAGACATTTACTTTTATGTGAAAAGTAGATGCATTAAAGATTCAGTGGTGGCAATGTGCATTTGGATGTAAACACACAACAGACCCCGGGTTTCTCTCCAGTACGTGTCCCCCTCCCTTCATTCCAGCCGTGCCAGTGCCCGTCTTCAGCAAGGTCGTCCCCAGCTTTCCTTCTGAAATGACCCCATCTCTCTAATCTCGTCCCTTTTTTTCTTGGCCTCGGAACTCTTAAGGCCATCTGCATCATCTTGTTCAGTTATTTAGTCCTTGTTGGGGATCTTTCTCCAACGGGGGCTGTGATTCCTCTTTGAAGCTCTGTCGCCAGGCCTATAACAGCACCAGAGCTGTGACAGGACCTCATTAGCTAGTTGGAGAATGAGACTCCCCTCAGTGGGCTCTCATCACACTTAGAATCTACGTTCAAACCCCTCCCCCCATGGCCTGCTGCACCTGTCCCTGCAACTGCTCTGTGTCCACCCACGTGTCTTCCTTTCCTTTCTTCCCCATCTCCCGGCTCTGCAGCTATGCCATCCTCCACTTGCCAAGCTCTTGCTCACTTGCCAGTTCCCTCTGCCCAGGACCGTGTCTCTGGAACTCTGCAGGGCATCCCTGTGCATTCCTCAGGCCTCTGCTCAAATGCCACTTCTTCATCTTTCTAGTTCTAGCTAAAGTACCCCTAGTACATGCATGCTTGGGAGCTAGCATTTTTGTGCAGAGTTGAGTGCCAGGTTGAGATTTTCCAGGGTGCTTGAGGAGCGAGGAGGAAAAATAATCATAACCAAACAATGGTAATAGCTGGATTTCACTGAGCCCTTGATGTGCTTTGAGGGACAGTTATTATGTTTCATCTCATTCAGTTCCCGTCTCCTCAGAGTTAGGTTCTGTTATCATCCCTGCTTTACAGAAGAGGAACTAGGGGTCAGAGACGTTAAGTTACCTGCCCAAGGTCACACAGCTCTTAAGTAGTTGAAACTCACATACTGTCCATTAGCTACCAGAGCCTATGTTCCCAACCACAGTGGGCTGGGGAGGCCTGAGGATGACACCTATATTAAACTTTGTAAGGTGGGCAGGGCTTTCTCCTTCAGGTGAGCTTGGGAACAGGAGGGCAGGAGGAGCCATCCCAGATGGGTGCCCTCGTGGACAGAGGCAGTGAGGACAGAGTTTAAGGAGGCACGAGAGGACCTTGTGATTGCCGTGTCCCCCCTCCCCCCCCCCGCTGAGATGTGTCTTGGGAAGGGGAGCATGTGTGGTCATTTGCTGGATGTTCACCTCGCCCTCACCCAGGACACACATCACAGCCAGTCAGAGGCTGCCAGTTCTTCTGGACTCAGTGGCATTCTTCTCACCCACGTGGGTTCCCTGGTCCTTATGGTATTCGTGACTCAGGGACACATGCTGTCAGGACTCAGGAAGGGAAAACTGACTGATAGCTCACTGTGGAATCTCCTGGGGAGTCTGAGAAGGCTGGGGGACCCAAGTGGGTGTGGGGAGCTGGCCCAGGCCCTGGCACTCTCAGAATGAGTGGCGCCCCCTTCAGTGCCTCTCCCATGAGGAGGGTGAGGATGGCTCCCATACTCTGTCCATGTCAATGGAAGTGTGGTCAGGGATCTAAAAGTAGATTAACAGCAACAGTCATTAGAAGTGCTTCACCTGGGGCACCTGGGTGGCTCAGTCATTAAGCGTCTGCCTTCGGCTCAGGTCATGATCCCAGGGTCCTGGGATCGAGCCCCGCATTGGGCTCCCTGCTTGGTGGGGAGTCTGCTTCTCCTTCTCCCTCTGCCACTCCCTCCACCACCTGCTCATGCTCTCCCACTATCTCTCTTTCTTTCAAATAAATAATCTTTATTAAAAAAAAAAAAAAAAAGAAGGGCTTCACCTGCAGTAATGGAAGAGTGTGAGGGTTACTACAGACCTGGGCCGGAAGGACGTAGGTTCACATCCTACCTCTGCTGTGTAGGCTGGGAACTCTCAGGTGACTCACTATAGCTCCCTGAGCCTCAACTCAGACGTGATGTGGAGCTGATGATGGCATTTATCTTCATGGTGATGGAAGGATGAATAAATGTACAGAGCACTGTCATGAGCCAGAGACTCTAGTGTTGGCTTTATGAATGTTTTCCCTTGGATTTTCAAATAACCTGATAAAGTGAGAGAATTACTATACTGACAGGGGAGATTGAGGCTCAGAGAAATTAAATGGCTTCCCCAAGGTACACAGCAGGCCAAGTGTTGATTCAAGGGGTTGAATCCAAACTTGGGAGTCTGCTCCAGAGCTGTGGACATTTAATCCCTTTCCCACAGCACGTGAAGCCCACTGTCCAGGGCAGGCACATGGGAAGGACCAGGGAGGCTCAGCTTTGCTGCTGCTGTTCTTATTGTTGGAATTATCATCATGATTATTTCCCTGTTCCTCTTATGTCCCAGATCACTTACCATCTGCTCCCACGTCCGTGTCATTCTCCATTGTTTCCACCATGGAGGGCATCTCTGTCAGCCATAGCTGCCTCCCCCTTAAGTCCAGCTCAGAGCTTGGCCCTCAAGAAGCCTTAGTGAGTCATGGCTGGACCTCTGTGCACCTTCACCAGAGACTAAGTTACAGGCTCTGATCCCACCCAACAGCCGTAGAGCACATAATGCTACTGTGTTTGCCTTTCCAGGCACCGGTGACCTTCAAAGATGTGGTTGTCACCTTCACTCGGGAGGAGTGGGAATTACTGGACCTGCCCCAGAGGACACTGTACTGGAAGGTGATGAGGGAGACCTGCAGGCTTCTGATCTCACTGGGTAAGTCTTCTCCTCCCCTCCATGCAGGGACATGCAGCCTCCTTCTTGGTTTCTTCCTGTCTTTTGAGGCCTGGCTGGTGGAAAAGGCCTTTGGAGCAGCGTGCCGTCCTCTCCATGGTCCCTGCCATGTTCTGGGCTCACTTCCTCCTGCCTGCTCTCCCTTTGTCTCCATCAGGAGTCACCAAGATGGTTGCTCTTCCCTTTTTGATTTGTCAGATTTTTTTTTGTATATTCCTGATACTAATCTTTTACCCATTATGTGTGCTGCGGTTGTATTCTATTGGAGCTTAGCTTTTTAGAAATTTTCTTTAAAGCATCTTTTGATTAAAAGAAATGCATATTTTATTTAGTCACATTAATTTATCTTTTGTTTTATGATTACTGCTTTTCATGTCTTGCTAGGAAATCTTCCTCACACCAAGGTCAAATTATATTCTTTTTCTGTTGCTTACTAATCTGGAATTAGCTTTGTGTATGACAGGCGGTAGAAATGCAAGAACTTTTTCCTGCATGTGGGTTATCAGTTTTTCAGCTCCGTTGGTTATTTAGTCCCTTCTTTTCCCACTGATCTGCTGTGCCACCTCTGCAGTCTGTGAAAGCTGTATGTATTCCTGAGTCTGTTTCTGAGCACTGTTGTGTCCTGTTGCCAGTTTTCCTTATGTCTGTGCCAACACCATGCTGTCTTGATGTCTCTACTTTCATCATAACCCTAATACTGGGAGGGCAAGCCCCATCTCTTATTATTCTTTTTTCAGTGATATTCTTAGCCCTTAACTCTTGCATATAAATTCTAGAATCAGCTTGTTGAGTTTCATGGAAAATCATGTTATCTGGACTGGTGATGAACTTACAGATAGATTTGAGGAGAGTTGACAACCTTGTTATTAACTTCTCCATTTGTACAGCTTCTCTTTAATACTTGAAGTAAATAATTCAAATTTCTCTACTAGCTTTTGTCTGTGTTTTAGTCACCTAGCTCTTTCTGACACACAGTAGATTTAATATGTCCCCCTGACAAGTCCTGCTCATCCTCAGCCTTGTAGACACTGTCCTGGGAGTGGCAATGGCTGTGCTTACTCTCACCCTTCCAAACTCTGGAGTCTGCACCCTGTCTGCATCTCCAGCCACATCTCCGCCATCCTCTCATGCTCTGAATTTCCCTCAGCATCCAAGATTCTCTCTAGACTCTGCACCTTTGTATACTCTGCCTCCTTTGGCTGCAGGACCCTCTCACTTTCTCTATGTGGTAACTCTTGCTTCGTTAGGACTCAGATCTCAAGACCCCTCCCAGTTGTCTTTCTCTCTCATTTGGGCTGGGTTAGATGCCCCCTTCCCTGTGTTCCCTGTGACATCCTTTCTTAGAACAAACACAGCACATGGTATCATCATTCCTCTCCCCTCTGCATAGTAAGGAAGGGATTCTTCTCTGGCCCCTACCTGAAATTCTCCCCAAGGTTGTCCCTTTAAAGATGTCAAGAATCCAAGGACCTGCAAAAACAAAAACAAAAACAACCAAACCTGAGTTTCAGAGATGTGAAAATCCAGCAGCTGTCAGTGGCCCTGTTTCCATCTTCCTTTTCCCACTGGCTTGGTGATTTTGTTCCTTCTGTGTTGGCATTGTTAATGGGACTCTTGTGTATTGGATTCCCTTCAGATGACAAGGCAAAAACCAGTACCACAGAGCTTTCTGCTTCTCAGCCAGCCTTGTTTGAGGGATGCTCACCCCACAGGTTACTGACTGAGGACGACTCCAGTGTTTCCACATTGGGAGAAGCCGGGGAACAAGAAAGACCATCAGAAAAACAGGGAGGGCACCTAAGGGCAGGGACAGTCCCCTACAAGGAAACCCTCCCTGGAAAGGTGAACCCTGAATGTGATGATTTGGGAACAGGTAAAAATCTGTGCCCAAAAGATTTACAGGAGCAAGTCTCTCCAGGAGATGCTCTCCTTGAGTGTGAATCACATAGATCAAGGAGAGACCCCTTGATTCATGGAGGGAAGAAATCCTACAAATGCAAGGAATGTGGGAAAGAGTTTATCAAGAATCACTTCCTTCTTCAACATCAGTGGATTCACACTAGAGTAAAATCCTATAAATGCAAAAAGTGTGGGAAGGCCTTTCTCAGGAAGGCAGATCTCACTGGACATTACAGCATTCACATTAAGAAGAAGCTCTATGAGTGCATTGAGTGTGAGAAGGCCTTCAGCCGCAGGTCACACCTCACAGAACACCAGCGGATTCACACTGGGGAGAAGCCCTATGAGTGCATCGAATGCAGGAAGGCCTTCAGCCGCAGGTCACACCTCACGGAGCACCAGCGGATTCACAGTGGAGAGAAGCCTTTTGTGTGCGGTGAATGTGGAAAGGCCTTCGCCCGCCACTCTGATTTTATTCGGCATAATAGAACCCACACTGGAGAAAAACCCTTTGAGTGCAAAGAATGTGGGAAAGCCTTTTGTAACAGCTTTTCTGTAACTCGACACATGAGGTGTCATTCTGGGGAGAAGCTCTATGAGTGCAGTGAGTGTGGAAAGACCTACAGCTACAGCTCAACCCTCACCACTCATCAGAAGATTCATAGTGGAGTAAAATCCTACAAGTGTAAGAGATGTGGGAAGGTCTTTGACCAGAAGGCAGGCCTCAGTCAGCATCAGAGAACTCATACTGAGCTCTTCTTAAAGAGACCTTCTTAAAGTAACTACAGTGGCAAACTGTTTGACCGGAGGGAAGATGTAACTTGGCATCTGAGAGTTCACATCCAAGGCTCCCCTGCATACCGTGTCCTCCTTCATGTGCACAGTTCTGTGCTATGGCTGTAGCATTACCTTCACCTGCGGCTGAGCGCTGACACCACAGAGACTAGAGGCCACTCTCCCAAAACACAGCGTGGTTCTCAGCAGAGGGACCTTCTTTCCACGCCTGAGAGTGCTTTGCTGTCATGTGGCCTGCACAGAGACCTGGGCCTCAGTTTGTCCCAAAGCAGAAGCGATGTGCTTTGCAGTCGTTGAAGGGCCCCCTTCCCTCATGGTCCATGTCTCCCCATCCAGCTTTCTGTGTTTACAGGGCCCTGCTGTGCTCTTGCTGGTATGATGGGCAGGAGTCACGAGAAACCCATCCTTCGTGCCCATTACCCTGCATGTGCCTTGTGTCATGGAAATACATGGGTGACTGAGACTTGGGCCTTGCTGTCTAGAAGGGAAAAACACATGGTAATACAGACGTGTGGTATAGCAACTCTGCTGCTAGACAATACTGTGCCTATGGTCCCTGTGTGGCCTAATCAGGGTCAAAACTTAGGCATGGAGGACAGATGTCCTTTGGGAAGAGTGGTCCAGTGACTAAAGGCTTGGGCCCTCAGGACAGTTGGAATTCGAGCACTTCCAAGCTGTGCCCATCACCACCTGGGTGACCTCAGTCATGTCACTTCCCCACAGGCCTCTCTTGTAAAAGTGGGAAGATGAACGTTAAACTGTAAAGCATGGGCAGAGGAGCAGACAGTACACAAAGGGTTATATCATGCAGACCTATGAAGGATGGAGGAGCCCCAGCTGTGTTCGAAGATGAGAAAGAACATTTTTGGCAAAGGGAACAGCATGTACCAAGACCCTGAGGCATGCAAGAACTGGCCTTATTAGAGGAAACAGTGTGTCTGGAGGACATGAGTGGTGAGCAGTGAGATGGGACAGAACAGGGCCAGATGCATAGGGCTTTGTGGGTTTTATTCTGACTGTTCTGGGAGGCTGAGGAAGGGATTCAGCAGGGCAGTGGCATGATCTTGTCTCTAAATTTGCCCTTGGCTGCTGTGTGGAGTGTGTTCTGAAGAGGGAATAATTGATATGGGAGAGAGAGATGAGGCCACTGGGTGGCCCAGGGGTACATTGTTATTGGACTGGCCCATGATGGTGGCCTTGGAGTTGGTTTGGGAGAAGATGACTTGGGACATGGTAGGCGGCAGAGCCAACAGGACATGTGCATAATTAGGATGATGGGTGAGCCCCAGGGAATGACTTTCCCTCCTCAGTCCTCAAGAGAGAGCCCTTTGCATCCGTGGGAATGTGACATGGCCTGTCCTTGTGTTCCAGGTTTTCAGTCAGCACCTAGTGTGTTGAGTGAGCAAGTGAAGCTGAAGATTACCTTTCTTGCACAGGAAAAGGCAGAACTCCTTCTCCCCTTGATGGTCACATGGGCAGTGAATTTGCCATGACTTTATTTCCGTGATGCTGAGGGGCCCTGGCCCTGGCCCTGGCCCTGCCCAGATTGGATGAATTTGGGCAGGAAGCCATGCAGGGCTGATGAGCACCTTCTCAGCTGTGCTTCTTACTAGTGGCCATGACAGCACAACTCAGGGACTTTCTGGGTTCTTGGTTTCTTCCTCTGTAAACTGGGTGATCTAATATCCTTTGTGAATCTCAGCTTTGTTATCTACGAAACAAGACTGTTGACTGATGCACCTCACCAAGTGGTTATGCAGGTTAAAGGATAGTGTTGAAAAGTACCTGGTGTCAGCTTTGTGGATATTCTTAAATGTTAGCTGTTGTTAAAATTATTTTCACTAGTGTTACCCCTTCATGCCATCCTATTCCTTTCTCATCAGGAGATGTGCTGATAGGATTTGTTTGTAAAAATATACTGCAGGTCCTGATGACATCTCAGCTGATTTTAGACCTTAAGATGTTTGATCATAAATTCTGGTGACCCTCAGCGTAAGGTCTTGGTTCCCCAGCAACCAACGCCAGGACGTTCTTTGCCCCCTGGTGTCTTTCCCTGGTGGAGATGGGGTGGCTGAGGATGCCCGAGAATGTTAGTTGTTCTTTGAATGGAAATTCAAAACCTGCCCTTGAAATTTATTGATGAAGATTAAGTATCTTGTGAAGGGAGGTTTTAACCATCCAAAAGTACTGACTGTTAATTTATTTCGTACTTACCTAATGTAATATTTTACATATTTGGGTTTAAATACATCCTCTTATTTTGTGGCTTTCTTTGCCTCACTTGTTCTTTTTCCGGTCCTTAAAAAAAATAACTGTTACTTACAATCCAGATTTTTAAAAAATTCTAGTTTAAAAAGCTTATTCTGTTTGTTATTGTTTAAGCTAAAATTTACAAACACTTACTTAAAAACAGTAGAGCACAGACTTATCAATGCTTTTCTTTCTTCCCAGGCAAAATAACGGACTTAGAAGTTTAACTAGTATCCTCTATCTCAGTATATGCGTTGAGATTATGCATGTTAATTCCATCAATCTGACTGCAAAAGGAAATGTTATTCATGTTTAATGCAAATAATGAGCAGATGTATCAATCCACATATGCATTCCCCTCTTGGGTCCTCATTCCTTCTGTCATTGTAAATATTTCATCTGAGATTACTTTCCAAAGTTCTTAAATATAACCTTTAGGATTTCATTTTGTGTGTGTTAATCTTCCATTAAATTCCTCATTTTTGGTTTGAAATAGTCTTATTTTGTACTCTTTCTTGAAAGACAATTTTGATATATATAGAAATCTAGGTTGGCATGGTTTTTTTCTTCAGCAGATCCTTGAATAGGTCCTTCTACAGTGTCAGAACCATAATTATATAGGGAATGAGTGGCAACAAGTAACTCACTTTGTGTATGGTCTTAAGAATAGAAGTATTAGGGGTGTCTGGCTGACTCAGTCAGTAGAACATGAGACTCTTGATCCCAGGGTTCTGAGTTCGGGCCCCAGGTTGGGTGCAGAGATTACTTAAAAATAAAATCTTAAAAAATATATATATATAAATATTAACATTAAGATGGAGGCATGGAGTTTTGGGTTATCACCCAAAGGGTAGTAATGTTGAATATGTAGGAAGAATAATAAAATGGATATCTGATGAATTGTACTAGAAAGTGGGTAGATGCTCTCCAATCCAGTTTTCCCTTTATGGACACACAGCTTCATTTACATGAGCCATGTAAATGAGTTTGGGGCAATGAAATACAGGCAGAAGTTATTATGAAACTGTATCTTCATTATGTTTTCTCATTTGTGCTCCTCCACAGGGATATCATCTCCAGCCTCAGTGATTTCAGTCTGCACACACCTCCCCAGGATTTAGCTGCAGGCTCAGGCATGGACTGGGGCCCTTCTGGATGCATTTTTAACATACTCCCATGTGATGCTAGGGCTACTGGTTTGGGAACCACTGGATTAGAGCACTATTAAATGTTAGTACACAATACGCTGCAAGCTATCTCCATATCACCTATTTTTAAGCCTTTTAAATATTATTTTTTTATGTAGTGTTGTTAACCATAGTTACCATGCTGCACATTTCATCCCCAGGACTTACTTTATTTTATGGTTTTTAAGTATATTTTTTCCCTCGGAGGTTGAGGAGGCTTGCCTAAGGCCGCTGAGGAGAAGTCTCCTATTACAGCTCTCCCAGGATGGGGCTTCACCCGAGGTGGCCACAGAAACGTGGGCACGGTCCTTGTATTTGGCGCCCTAGAGCAGTATTTCCCAAGGTGCCTCACGGGACTGTGGGGCCAAGGCTGTGGAGAATGGGAAAGGCCCACCCTGACGTGTTCACGTGCAAGACAGAAACTACATTACCCGGCAGGCTGCGCTTCGTGCGTGGGCGGCAGTCACTCGTCCAGTGACAACCCGGGAGTGAGGTGTTCCCCTGCAGGAGTGGTGGCGGGACTTCTGATGATGTCACAGAGGCTGTGGCGGGTCTGTGCCTGTTGGCTCAACAGGGGGAAGGAAGGAGAGCGGGACCCACCTCTGCGCTTTTGTGTGAGCAGTGACCCTAACCTGGCCCCGCACGGTCCTCCGTCCTCCGGGTGCCCGGAGGCGGCACCCCCGGCCTCGAGTGCCTCTTAGGGGAGAGCCGCTGAGGCTGGGGGTGCGGTCCGCGGTGGTCACGTCCCGCCTGGGGCCTGGCAAGATGGGAGTGGACTGAAGTCGAAGGGCCCAACCGGGGTCCCACCCAGTTCACGGGGCCGGCGGACGCCCGCTGCCGGGACCCTCGCCCTGATACAGAGGATCCTGTGACCTAGAGCTGCTCGCGCTCCCCCCGCCCGCCCCTGAGTTCGGGCTCCTGGAGGCGAGTCGCTCTTGGCCCAAGGCCCTTAATCGAGACCAGGACTTGCACGGAGCACTTCCTGTTTCTGGAACGCGGTAGGATGAAGTAGGGAAGGTTTTCCCGTTACAAGAAGCAGCATGAAGTATGCTTGGATGTGGTACTGAACTGGGAATGTTCGCGAACGCAGGTCCACACAGTGTCTTTTACGGTTCCATACAAATTTTATTTTATTTTATTTTATTTTTTTTTAAAGATTTTATTTATTTATTTGAGACAGAGAGAATGAGAAAGAGAGAGCACATGAGAGGGGGGAGGGTCAGAGGCAGAAGCAGGCTCCCCGCCGAGCAGGGAGCCCGATGCGGGACTCGATCCCGGGACTCCAGGATCATGACCTGAGCCGAAGGCAGTCGCTTAACCAACTGAGCCACCCAGGCGCCCTCCATACAAATTTTAGAATTGTTGTTCTAATTCTGCGGAAAATGCCTTTGAAATGTTGATAGGGATTGTGTTGACTCTGTAGATTGTTTTGGGTAATATGGACAGTTTAACAGCATTATTTCTTCCAATCTATTAGCATAGAACATCTTTCCATTTATTTGTGTCTTTTTCAATTTCTTTCATCAAAGTCTTGTATAATATTCAGTATACAGGCCTTTCACCTCCTTGGTTAAGTTTGTTCCTAGGCATTTTATTCTTTTTTTTTTTTTTTTTAAGATTTTATTTATTTATTTGACAGAGAGACACAGCGAGAGAGGGAACACAAGCAGGGGGAGTGGGAGAGGGAGAAGCAGGCTTCCCGCAGACAGGGCGCCCGATGTGGGGCTCGATCCCGGGACCCTGGGATCATGACCTGAGCCGAAGGCAGTCGCTTAATCAACTGAGCCACCCAGGCGCCCGTCATTTTATTCTTTTTGATGCAGTTGTAAATGGGATTGCTTTCCTTTTTTTTTGTTTTTTAAGATTTTATTTATTTATTTATTTATTTATTTATTTGACAGACACACAGCGAGAGAGGGAAAACAAGCAGGGGGAGCGGGAGAGGGAGAAGCAGGCTTCCCGCCAGGGAGCCCGATGTGGGACTCAATCATGACCTGAGCCGAAGGCAGACTTAAATGACTGAGCCACCCAGGCTTTCTTAATTTCTCTTTCTGCTATTTTGTTAGGGTATAAAAACATGACATTTTTGTATATTGATTTTTTACTTTACAGAACTTTAACTGAACTTGTTTATTCTAATAGTTTTTTGGTAGAAACTTAAGGATTTTTTTTTATATATATAAAATCATGTTGTCTGCAAATAGTGACAGTTTTATTTCTTCCTTTGCAATTTGGATGCCTTTTACTTCTTTTTCCTGTCTGATTGCTCTGGCTAGGACTTCCAGTGCTATGTTACATAAAAGTGGTGATAGTGGGCATTCTTTTTCCTGATATTATGGGAAAAGCTTTAGCGGTCCTGGGTGGCTCAGTTGGTTGAACATGTGACTCTTGATTTTGGCTCAGGTCATGATCTCAAGAGTCGTGGGATCAAGCCGGGAGTAAGGCTGTGTACTCAACATGGAGTTCGCTTGAGATCCTCTCCCTCTGCCTCTCCCCACCCCACTCACGTGCTCTCTCTAAAATAAATCTTTTTTTTAATAAAGATTTTATTTATTTATTTGACACAGAGAGAGACAGCAAAAGAGGGAACACAAGCAGGGGGAGTGGGAGAGGGAGAAGCAGGCCTCCCACTGAGCAGGGAGCCCGATGTGGGGCTTGATCCCAGGTCCCTGGGACCATGACCTGAGCTAAAGGCAGCTGCTTAACGACTGAGCCACCCAGGCGCCCCTAAAATAAATCTCTTTTAAAAAAAGGAAAAGTGGGGTGCCTGGGTGGCTCAGTTGGTTAAGCATCTGCCTTGAGTTCAGGTCATGATCCTGGTGTCCTGGGATCGAGCCACAACTCAGGCTCCTTGCTCAGCAGGGAGCCGGCTTCTCCCTCTCCCTCTGCCTGTTACTCCTCCTGCTTGTGTTTTATCAAATAAATAAATAAAATCTTTTAAAAAAAATTTTAAAAGGAAAAGCTTTTAGCTTTTCAGAGTTGAGTATGATAGCAGTAGGCTTGTCCTATATGGCCTTTATTGAGATATATTCCATCTATACCCAGTTTGTTGAGAGTTTTTATCATAAATAGATGTTGAATTTTGTCAAATGTTTTGTGTCTATTGAGATGACCATAGGATTTTTTTTTTTTTTAAAGATTTTATTTCTTTGACAGAGAGAGAGAGCACAAGCAGGGTGAGTGGCAGGCAGAGGCAGAGGGAGAAGTAGGCTCCCCGCAGAGCAGGGGGAGCCCAATGCGGGACTCGATCCCAGGACCCTGGGATCATGACCTGAGCCGAAGGCAGTCGCTTAACCGACTGAGCCACCCAGGCGCCTGACCATAGGATTTTTATCCTTCATCTGGTCGATGTGTATCACTTTGGTTGATTTGCTGATATCCTTACATCCCTGGAATATGTATTGTATTCCCTAGCTCTGTGACTTCTGTTTGGTATTTTCTTATATTTTCTCTCTCTTTGTTAGAGTTCTCAGTGTATTCATTCTTCTCCTGAGTTCAGTAAGCATCTTTATTACCATTACTTTGCGCTCCTTATCACATGAATTACTTTTCTCTGTTCCATTAGGTTTTTTTCTGGGGTTTTGTCTTGTTCTTCATTTGGAACATATTCCTGTTTTTTCATTTTGCTTGACTTTCTGTATTTGTTTCTTTTTTTTTTTCTTTCTGTTTGTTTCTATGTATTAGGCAGAGTAGCTCTTTCACCCAGTCTTGAGGGAGAACTTTATCATTTAACCTTCTCTTAGCTCTTTTTTTTTGAAGATAATTTTTTTTTTTAAGATTTTATTTACTCTAGAGAGAGTGAGAGAGCATGAGCGGGGCGGGGAGGGGCAGAGGGAGAGGGAGAAGCAGACACCCCGCTGAACAGGGAGCTCAATGCAAGACTCAATTCTAGGACCCTGGGATCATGACCTGAGTAGAAGGCAGATGCTTAACCAACTGAGCCACCCAGGCTCCCCAAACCTTCCTTTAGCTCTTCATTATCTCTCAGACCTTTGTCATTATCTAAGTAGCCTGATTTATTCTTGGTAAGACTTCGTTTTTGAGGGTGTGCCAAGACGCATAAGTATTCCAGAGGAAGGATAGTCAAATCTAGTTTCAGGCTAATTAGAGGCTAGATCCTAAGGCAGCAGTTTTTAAGGTATGCAAGTACATACAGTCCCACTGGATCATAATCATAAGCCCTCCTGGCCTTGAGGTCAGATGATCTACAGGTGTCCCTTTGGTGACAGTTGCAAAAGTTGGGGTCCAGACAAGTGCATGAGCTCCCTTGTGGGAGGCATTGGCTCACTCTAGCAAGACCAAGGAAGAGCACAAAGATGGTGTCCTCTGGCCTGTGTTCCCGAGGAGCATTTCCGTATCCTACAGATGTGTGGTAAACCTGAAGCCTGCTCCTCCAAGATTAGTAAATAGGTCTTCTCCACAGGAAGACGGGGTGTGTTCCAGTCTCCTGTCTGTGCAGTGCCCTGGGGGTGGTAGCCTGCCAAGAACTTTCTCTGATTGTTTCAGGCTTTGTGAGGCCCAGAAATGGTGTTTCCCTGGCTACCAGAGCCAGGTACTAAAGGGGCGTCCCCTCTGTGGGCCATGCATGTGGTGTCCAGCCAGCGTGCTTTGGTGGGTCCACAGGAGTGGGGCAGGGGCAAGGTTCACACACTGGTGCTAGCAGGTTAGAAGAAGAGTATAAAGCTGGTGCCCACCAGTGCTGGCACTAGTAAGGTAGAGGGAGAATGCAAAAATGGTGCCCACCAGTGCCTCCATCCCAGGAGAGAGTTCTAGCATGTTCCTGCTCATCGAGCAGATGCTTTAAGATTAACAAATCTTCACATATAGTCTTGGAGCTTTTCCAAAACTGCTGCTTTTGTATTGGATCCTGGGGTGAGTGATTCTGCATGCCAGCCTTTTAAGAGTGGAATCTCCAAGCGCCTGGGTGGCTCAGTCGGTTAAGCACCTGCCTTCAGCTCAGGTCATGATCCCAGGGTCCTGGGATCAAGTCCTTCATTGGGCTCCTTGCTCAGCGAGGAGCCTGCTTCTCCCTCTGCCTTTGCCTGCCACTCCCCGTGCTTGTGTTCTCTCTTGCTATCTCTGTGTCAAAAAAAAAAAAGTGGAATCTCCATTCCCTATAACCCTGTGATTCTCCTGGATATAATGTCTATTCATGTCTTCTGCCCATCTTTTAATTTGATTGTTTTCTGGGTGTTGGATTTTTTAAGTTCTTTATATATATTGGATACTAACCCTTTATTGGATATGGCATTTGCAAATATTTTCTCCCATTTTGTAGATCACCTTTTAGTTTTGTTGATTGTTTCTTTTGCTCTGCAGAAGCTTTTTATTTTTATGTAGTCCTAATTGTTTATTTTTCTTTTTGTTTTCCTTGCCTCAGGGGACCTATCTAGAAAAAAAGTTGCTTTCTCTTTATTCTTCGCGTATTAGTGGGTTTTTCTTAAAAAAAAAAAAAAAAAAGATTTTATTTTAGAAAGCGCATGAGAGTTGGGGGACAGAGGGAGACAGAGAATCCTCAAGCAGACTTCCCATGGAGCATGGAGCCTGACGTGGGGCTCTATCCCTGGACCCTGAGATCATGACCTGGAGCTGAAATCAAGAGCCGGCTGCCCAACTGACTGAGCCACTCAGGTGTTGCTAACAAATTAGCTTTTTTTTTTTTTTTTTTTTAAGTAGGCTCCACGCTCAGCATGGAGCCCAGTGTGGGGCTTGAACTCACAACCCTGAGATCAAGACCTGAACTGAGATAAAGAATTGGACACTCAGGGCTCCTGGGTGGCTTATTCATTAAGCGTCTGCCTTCGGCTTAGGTCATGATCCCAGCGTCCTGGCATCAAGCCCCACGTGGGGCTCCCTACTCAGAGGAAAGCCTGCTTTGCTTCTCCCTCTCCCACTCCCCCTGTCAGGTAAATAAATAAAATCTTAAAAAAAAAAAAAAAGAATTGGACGCTCAACTGACAGAGCCACGCAGGTGCCCCATATTATTAGTGGGTTTTGATTTGTGGTTACCATTAGGATTGTATAGAACATCTTCTGCATATAGCAGTCTATATTAAGTTGATGGTCATTTAAGTTTGAACCCATTCTTTACTCCCCTCCCCCAACACACACACATTTTAGGTCTATGTTGTCATATTTACTAGTTTTGTGTTTCCTACCTTCATACTGTCACTTTTGGTCTTTCCTTTCCAGAGTCCCCTTTAATATTTCTTGCAGAACTGGTTTAGTGGTCATGAACTCCTTTAGTTTTGTTTGTCAGGGAAACTCTTTCTCTCTCCTATTCTGAATGATAGTCCTGCTGGATAGAATATTCTTGGCTGCAGATTATTCCCATTCAGCACTTTGAATATATCATGCTACTCCCTTCTGATTTAGAAATATTCTGCTGAAAAATCCCAATAGCCTTATTGGGTTTCTCTTGAATATAACTGTCTTCTTTTGTCTTGCCACTTTTAAAGTTTTTTTTAATTACTATATTTTGCCATTTTAATTGCAATATGCCTTGGTATGGATCTGCTTTTGTTGATATTGTTAGGGGTTCTGTGTGACTCTTGGATGCAGGTATCTGTTTCCTCAGATTAGGGAATTTTCTTTCTTTTTTAAAAAAGATTTTATTTGAGAGGTAACGACAAGTGGGGAGTTGAGGGAGAAGCAGGCTCCCCACTGAGCAGGGAGCCCGACGTAGGGCTCCATTCCAGGGCCCTGGGATCATGACCTGAGCCAAAGGCAGACATGTAACTGACTGAGCCACCCAGGTGCCCCAGATTAGGGAACTTCCAGCTATTATCTCTTCAAGTAAGTTTTCTCTCTTCTCATCCTCTTCCTTCTCCTATAATGCGAATGTTAGTACATTTGACGGAGTTACTGAGTTCCCTAAGTCTGTTCTTGTTTTGCGTATTTTCTTTTTTGTTCACCTTGATTACTTTCCATTACTCTTCTAGGTCATTAATTCATTCTTTTTCCAGCCGACTGTTCATTGCATCAGGTTTTCTAATCTCGTTTATTGCACTCTTCATCTCTGATTGTTTTTTTATCTCCATGTTAAGGGTCTCGCTGATATTTTCCACTCTTTTTGGCCCCTCATGCTTTCCAAGCTTATTGCTATGGGTATTTGTTTTCCCTGTGCATTCCCCTCTGTGGGAGTGCCTCTTGCTCTTCTCCATCAGCGTGGCTCTCTCCCCACCACGAGCCACAATCCAGTTCTCTCCCAAACCATGTCTCCACACTTCCTACCTTCGATGGGCCGTCTTCTCGATCTTTAGTTGTGGAGTTTGTTCTGCCAGTCTTCAGGTTGATTTCTGTGGTATGTAGGATGATTTGATATTTAGTTGTATTTGTGAGATGAGGCGACCCTACAGTCCTCTTACTCTGCCACCATCATTCCCCCCCTCCAAAAACTTTTTTACTAAGGTTTTGCTGTATCTATGTTCATGTGGATACTGCTCTGTAATTTGTTTTAATATCACCCACATTTAGTATCATGTTAGTATTGGGTTCACTTAATTAGTTGGGAAGTGTTTGAACTTTGGTTTTGTATTTTTTTTTTTTAAGATTTTTATTTTATTTATTTGACAGACAGTGAGAGGGAATACAGGCAGGGGGAGTGGGAGAGGGAGAAGCAGGCTTCCCGCTGAGCAGGGAGCCTGATGTGGGGCTCGATCCCAGGACCCTGGGATCATGACCTGAGCCGAAGGCAGACGCTTAAAGACTGAGCCACCCAGGTGCCCCTGTATTTTTTTTTTTTAAGATTTTATTTATTTGAGAGAGAGTGAGAGAACAAGCATGAGCAGTGGGGAGGGGCAGAGGGAGAGGAAGAAGCAGTCTCCCCACTGAGCAAGAAGCCTGATGCAGGGCTTGATCCAGGACCCTGAGATCATGATCTGAGCTGAAGGCAGACACTTAACCGACTGAGCCACCCAGGTGCCCCTGAACTTTGTTTTGTAAGACTTTGTATACAGTTGGTACTCTTTTAGCTTTAAATATGCTGTAAAAGTTCCTATATGTTCGGGGTCGACCCTAAGCTGACAGCCACAGAGAAAACATAAACATAAGTCCTCCAACCACAAGGAACTGAAATTGTCCAACAACTCAAATGAGTAGAAAACAGAATTTGTTTTAGAGACTCCAGAAAAGAACACATCCCTGCGAACACCTTGATTTTAACTCATTGAGACCTGTCCTCTGTAGGACTTCTGATTTACAGAACTATAATATAATGTGTTGTTTAAGCCATAGGTTTGTGGTAATTTGTTAGGACAGCACTAGAAAGCTAATACATCAACATCATTCTGTGAGCATTTCTTAACTGATCCAAGAATATTTTCTAGGCTCATGTACCTTCCTGCACCAACCTGGAAATAGCCTCTAAGGAGTTCTGGTTCTTTTTACTGAAAAACTGTACCAATAACTGGGCATTAAATATGCTCATGCCTATTGGAATGCCACTGCTGTCTAGGCTCTCTCAGAAGAGTTAGGGAATATGTACATAGGTAAATATTTCTACATACATTGAAAATTTTTATGTACATTTAAATCCACAAAGATTTCAGAAGATTGGGTAAGGGCTCATAAGATCGTAAGACTCCACCATACTCAGATAAGGCTTTTATTTACAAGCAAATATATAGTACCATAAGAGAAAAAGAATATAATACCAAACATGCAGTCTCTAAAAATAAATAAATTGAACTTCATGAAAATTAATAAGTTCTGCCCTAGAAGAGAGACTTAAGAAATGAAAATTTAAAAAAGAAAGAAACAGAAATCAAAAGCATAGACTGTGAGAAAACATTGGTAAAGCATATATCAAATAAGGAACTTCTATGTAGAATATATGAAATCACAAAACAGTAAGAAACCAACCAATTTTTCTAAAAGTAGGCAAAAAATATGAAAAGATAATTCACTAAAGAACATGTATGGGTGGCAGATAAACACAAAGACTAATGCTCAACACTGAGTCATTAGAGAGACAGCTTAAAACCGCACACCTACTAGAATGGCTGAAATGAATGGCTCATGTCTTACATAGAAGGATCAGCAATGATGTGAAGAAACTGGAAATCTAATATAGGAGGATATATGAAATGGCATAACCATCTAGAACACAAGTTGGCAAGTTCTTGTGAAGTTAAATATTTAGATCAACTTCCTGCATGACAGTGTGAGCTTTTGCAGGCCTGCTTCCCATTAAAACTGGGGAAAATTATAAAAACACAAGTTAAAGTCTCTGGAAATGGTCCTACGGTATACAGCAAATGAGGAAACACTCAAGAACATCTGATACTCAGTAAGAACAGCAAGAGCCAGTCACATCTGAACTAAGACCATTCCCTCTCTCCCCACTCCAATGATAGAGGTGGAATCTCCACTACAGACTAATACATCCAAGAACACAGGACTCCCTCTCCCTGGAGCTCCCAGGCAGAAGCTTATTTTCTCAGGAGGCAGTATGTCAGGACATTTGGATGAATGATGTTCAGTTGCTGGCTTCCTCATAAATGCTACTTTCAGAGCTCCTCTCTGTTTTAAGTTAGGTTGACCAGGAAACTGCATGTGTACTGCACTCGTAAGGCCTCTCTCCAGTCTGAACATTCTGGTGTTCAACAAGTTTAAGCCTTTGGCTGAAGCCTTTCTTCACATTTACTGTATTCATTAGGCCTATCAGGATTGTGAAGTTTCTGTTGCTGAATCAGAGCAGATCTCTGGTTAAAGGCTTGTCCACATCAGCTGCATTCAAGACTTTTCTCCACTGTGAACTTTCTGGTGTTGAATGAGGTTGAAACGCTGGCTAAATGATTTCCCACAATTGCTGCACTCATAAGGCATTTCTCCAGTGTGAATCCTCCGATGTTTAACAAGGCTGGAGCTATGGCGAAAAAATTTCCCACATTCCCTGCACTCATAAGGTCTTGCTCCAGTATGAACCCTCTGATGTTTAACGAGGCTGGAATTCTCGCTAAAGAATCTTCCACAATCATTGCACTTAAAAGGCTTTTCTCCAGTGTGAACTTTCCGATGTTGCATGAGGCTAGAGCTTTGGCTAAAAAACTTCCCACATTCCCTGCACTCATAAGGCCTTTCTCCAGTGTGAACCCTCCAATGATTAATAAGGCTTGACTTGTGGCTATAGAATTTCCCACATTCACTGCACTTATAAGGTCTTTCTCCAGTGTGAACTCTCTGATGTTTCATGAGGCTTGAGTTAAAGCTAAAAAATTTCCCACATTCACTGCACTCATAGGGCCTCACTCCAGTGTGGATCCTATGATGCTGAACAAGTGTGGAATTATGCCTGAAGGCTTTTCCACATTCACTGCATGTAAAAGGCTTTTCTCCAGTGTGAACTCTCTGGTGTTGAATGAGGTCAGCATTGCGACTAAAGGATTTTCCACATTCACTACACCCATAAGGCCTTTCTCCAGTGTGAACTATTTGATGTATAAAAAGGTTTGATTTATGGCTAAATAATTTCCCACATTCGCTGCATTCATAAGGCTTTTCTCCAGTATGTAGTCTCTGGTGCTGTACAAGTAAGTATTTCTGACCAAAGGCTTTCCCACATTCACTGCATTTGTAATGCCTTTTTCCAGGGTGAAACGCCTCCCCACTCTTGGTGTTCCTTTGTGACTCCCCTCCACCACAGGTCACCTGATGGTTGAGAAAACCAGAACTAATTGGGAAGTCCTTTCCACCCTCCCCACCCTCTTCTCTTAAAGGTTTCTCTCCACAGTGCAGCTTCTGGTGTTGAACTTTTGCTTTGAGCACTCCTTCTATATAAACACTCTGCTCATGAGGTGCCTCCTCAACCTCTGCTCTACGCCGCCAACCTGAAAGCAAAGAAATGCTGATGAAGTGTATGTGGACTTCAGTGGGAGGACGTAGCATGCTTACAAATGTGTCTCACACACCCAGTAAATAGTCCATCGTATTGCTGGCAGAATCAGGCCTGAGGTTCAGAGTGAGGAAGGGCCTGCCGTGCCTGCGCTGGACCTGGCAAGCTTGCAGATTGGTGTGAGGCCTCATGAGCAGCAAGGACACAAGGATGGAGTGCAGCTCAGGGAGGAGAGGCTGGGTCTCCAACACACTCTGCAAATGGCCTTCAGCAAGGCTGCTGATAACCCAGGAACACAGTGCAGAAGGGTGTGGTCAGGCCCAGAAAACAAATCAGATGCAGCCGAATAGCTGGTGTTCAGGGTTGAGGATACATGCACACCTCATGACACATTCTGTGAAAGCCTGTATGTATCATAACCTTGAAAACTTCATATTCTGCTGCCTCAGCCTCCCCACAGGCCATGGATTCTGTGACCACATACGCTAGTGTGATGCGGGCCCCTGCCACAAGTCCTCCTTCCTACCCTCCCCCTTGACTGGGACCTAGCACCATTCAAATGCACCAGTGAAATCCCCTCACTCCTTTTCTTATGCATCCCACCCTGACTCCCAATGAGGCTACTCAACCACAGGTCCTCTCTACTTCTCCCCAGTCTGGTTGAGCCCACTCCCTTGCGACTCCCTCCCAGGTGACCCTCTGCCCCGCTCATCATGCAGTGACTATCTGTCTAGGACCTGTCAGTATAATAAATTTTGCTATTCCTGTGCCTCTCCTGTCGTGGCTGCACCTATTCTCCTAAGAGAAAACAAAATGACTGACATCGCAAACAGGATGGTCTGTGATGCCAATTGTTCACAGGTGGGGGAAGATTTAGGCAATGCCTCCTAACTGCTTGGCTTACTGACCGGCTGTCGGCCATCTGGGAAGGCTGGGTGTCCTACTGGCATTCTGCGTGCTGCCTCTCTTAGGCACTGCCAAGGCTTTCCACCCTAAATTGTGGAGCTCATTCTCCTCAAATACCCTGAGACTTCACTTCTGGCCAGCCTGACTCAACAGGGTGCTGGTGAGAGGGCGAGTGTTCTCCTAGTGCTCCCTGAATAAGCGACAGGCTGGTAGAATTGGCGAAAAACATTATGAAGTCTCCACTGGGATCGAGGGTGAGAGTGGAAGGGTAACGTCCTTGCAGCCGCCAAAGAAGCACTGCGTATCAGTTGTTGGCTATTAGCTGATTTGTCAACAGAGGAGGGCCAGGGAACCCTCAGGAGATAACTCCTGTGGACTCATGGCACCAGGACTGGGAGGTTTCTCGTGTTCCCATTCAAGGCCATGTTGCTCCTCCATCCTAGGCAGGGATGCTGCATCTCCTTCACAGGAAGTCTACCATAGCAGCCTGTGAGGGTCAGTACTGCTGGCAACTCCTTCACTGCCTGTGTCGCTGCTGTGGCTCTTTGCCTCCCAAGCCCGAGGGCATCAATGGGTCCCATCCCTGGAGATAAATGGCTCAAGTTCTTATGGCCCAGGATCTTGGCAGGAACACTTCATTCTAGCACCTCACAATGACCAGAGGAAGTGAATCAATAATTCAAGAAAGGTAAACACCTTTGAAACCCTTCTGGGTTCTGCTTCGTGCCACTGCCTGTCAACTTGCCAACTCTGCTCCCAAGGTCTGGGACCAATCCCAAAAGGACATCCAGCCACCACAGCTCTACTCAGCGGATTCCAATCCAGCTGAGGTCACCCTAAGAGATGGGGCCACAGGAAGGAAGCATCTCATGTCTTTCCAGACCCAGCAGGTCAAGAACACAGATCACAAGGAATTAGAAACTAAAACTCACAAAGTCACAAGACTGGAAATCCAAACTATTCTGAAAGATTTCATGCAAAGAGATGGGGGAAAGGAGCTCATTGGTTACCAAGAGCATTTAATACTGGCTTGTAGCTCCTGCTCACGGAGCCCCAAAGATGAGGCAGCTGCTGGCATTACTAAAGAGCCTAAGATACGTTAGCTAGTTAGTTAGTTAAAAGATTTTATTTATTTATTTGACAGAGAGAGAGAGAGAACACGAGCAGGGGGAGCGGCAGGTAGAGGGAGAAGCAGGCTTCCCGCTGAGCAGGGAGCCCGATGCGGGGCTCGATCCCAGGACCCTGGGATCATGACCTGAGCCGAAGGCAGATGCTTAACGACTGAGCCACCCAGGTGCCCCTAAGATACGTAATTTAAAGATCCTCTGGCCCGCCAAGTTCAATTCTCACATATTTTGGGCTAAAGGCACCCAGGAGGATGCAGGGCATCCCAAATGCCAGGGCAGGGATGACAGATGCCAAAACTTTTGATGAGATTATAAAAACCTCAGATGAGGAATCTGAAACTTCTACCACCCCTCAGGATTCAGAAGCCCTGCCTTTACTGACTTGGATTTTCATGGCCTGGAGATGGACAACAGAAGCATCAGGAAGCCCTGATGCTCCTCTGCACAAAGTGGAATGGTTCAGCGGATCTTTCAGTACTTTGAACATTCAGACAAGAAAAATCCTGAGTGTGTTTTTAATCCAGAGGAGGTCCCCTTTGTCAGAGTCTAGGAGTTGTTCTTGCAGGTGCCCTTCCCAATATAGGGTGGCATTGCTTAATTTTACTGACATGTCCCACACCAAACAGGATGGCACTGATTTCCTGACATGCCATAAGGGCTCCGCCCACCCTGACTGACAAAGTCTGACTTTCCACCCTCTGCCTCCTAGTATGCAGGTACCCCCACCTGTACCATTCAGTCTGTTCCTTTTTTCCCAACTTGCTGACACCCCTGCTGCCTCCAGGTGACTTACAACTGAGAGACCCCCCAAACTAACTACTAGGCAAGCCATCCCCAAATTACAACAACTAAAAGAAATACTAGAAGAGCCTCACCCATTATTACCCATAGGTCTGGTGGCTCAGGGAACTACTCCTCTGGAACCACCCGAGGATGCTTCCAGTTCCAAAAAGTCAACCGCCAAGGCCAAGCCAGTGAGGATTCAGCTAGTCCTCAGGCACTGTCATACCACCCAAGGGCAATCACCCACACACAACTCTGGTAATTCACAGGAACTCTTAAACATTTCCTAACTTTATGGACTACAGGAGCCCAAGTCACCATCATTCCAAGCAACCCATTCAGATTTAAAGGGGGTGCCCCTTTTAAACTACAGGGTAATGGCAATAAAACTATTCATGGCAAAGAAACTGCACTCAATGTCAGTATTCTTATTGCAACGGTTTTTATTAAATGGCTGCCTGTCACAGTGACCCCTACCGCTTTGAGTTTTCCTATTATAGACAGAGATGCCATTGTATGCCACGTACAAAGCTGGAATAAGCCACGCTGCCTGGTCCTGCCAGTAAGACACCAAATGAGAACCTGTGGGGCTGCCCCTGCTGGTGAAGGTAGTAAACACACCACAGTATCACTTGAAACAAGGTAACTGCTGGCCTTCAGAGTGCTGTTCACAATCTACTAAATGAAGGGGCAATTATTCTCATAATTTCTCCTTTCAGTAATCCTTCTATTTGGCCAGTCTTCAAGGCTTCTACCAACAATGCCACTCAACTACTGCTTATCAAAACCCCAAAGCTTAAGTTCTCCCCATCAAGGCTCTAATACCTAACATAATTGAATTAACTGAAGATATCCAAAGGGTGCCCAGTGACTACTTTGCTGTGGCAGATCAGGGCAGTATATCTTATTCAGTGCCTATCACCAGTCACAGCCCCTGTTCGCCTTTACCTTTCAAGGAACCCAGCATACATTTATTGAGTTGTCCATGAGTAATTTAAACAGCCCAGTGACTGCCCATAATCCGTACTGTCAGGACCCAGACAGGGTCCCCTCAAAGCACCTTGTCTGCTTACACCCCCTGCCTTTGTTCCCAACTGCACTCACCCAGGATGGCTGCACCTTATAATCAAGTCACCCCCACAGGCTTACTGCTTGTACCCAGGAGCCAACTGCACTTGACCAGTTCCCCATGTTAGTCTTTTGCCCTCATGCTAACTACCTCACGGGCACATTATGCTTTAAATAACAGCACCTCAGGAGCGCCTGGGCGGCTCAGTCCGTTAAGCATCCAACTACTGGTTTCGGCTCAGGTCATGATCTCAGAGTCATGGAATCGAGCCCTGTGTCGGCTCCACGCTCAGGACAAAGTCTGCTTGAGGTTCTCTCCCTTCCCCTCTGTCCTTCCCCCACTCGCACACTCTCTCTTTCCCATAAATCAATCAATCAGTAACTAACAGTACCTCTGGATTCTACTGTGGCCTGAACCCATGGGCACAGCACTTTATACACTTTCCCCTACTGATGCCCAATGAGTCTGTACCCCAGTGTGCAGCGGTTACACCGAGGAGCCCCACAGTTCTTTACCCACCAGGTACCTCCCCTTTGCTCTCAAACCCAGGCAAAACAGGCAAGATTTGTTCCCATCTTCACAGGACCCACCAGAGCCACAGGCGACACCAGAGCTGGCCCCAGTAGAGCAGGCTTTGTGTCAAACGAGACTGCACCATGACTGCCAACCAGCACCTCCTGGCGGCCCTCTCAAGGTCACACACAAAGGCTGCACTACACACTGTCCCTTTATGCAACGGGCACACAAGTCTCTAAGCCCGAATGGTCGTGGATGACAGACTGGCTTAACTGTTTACTAGCCAGGAAAGGAGGTGTGGGTGCCATTCAGGGCACCTCCTGCTGTATGTAACTCAGTAATTCTAGATAGCTACAAGCAAAGCCATGAAGATTAGGCCAAGAGGTAAAAATCTTTCATAACATAACCGAAACCTTCCAGTAGATTCCCTCAAGCCAAGGGGTATATGACCTGTTCTCTTGGCTTTCCCCCCACTAAATGCAGGCCTGCCTATGGCCTGGGTTTCAAACCCTCATCATAGGCCTAGTAGGACTCCTCCCAGTTGTCACCTATGGCAAAGTTTGCCTTTTATGGGTAGACCAAGCTATTCCAGTCACCTTTAACGTCTCCACAACCCAGGTGGCAAGCGGTACCTATCACAGTTGGTCCTGTTGATGTTGAGACATCACAGGGCTCATTGTATTGTAACCTTTTAAATTTCATATTTTCCTGTTGCCTCAACATCCCCACAAACAGGCTGTGAGAACCCATCCAGGTGACCAGCTTAACCAAGTGATAAGGCTGGTTCCTGTCACAAGTCCCCCTTCTTGCCCTCTCCTGTGACCTAGTGACATTCAGATGTTCCAAGTGGAATCCACTCACACCTATTCTTATGCACACCCCCCTGACCCCCAGGAAGGGCATTTGCTCATGGGTCCTCACTCACTCTCTGCTTCCCCCTGCTTGGTTGAGCCCTCTCCCTGGGTGCTCCCTCCCCTGTGAACCACCTCCCACACACATCCCCAGTGTGTCATGACTGTCTCTCTAGACCTACTGAGCATAATAAACTTTGTTTTTTCCTGAGCTGCTCCTGTGTCTCCTCTTGTGGTCGTGCCTGACTGACCATCTCACGAAGAATAGAAAGGAAGGCCACTGTTGGGGAGCATTGCAGAGGGAGCAGTAGGAAGGAGAGAGAGGTGGGGGAGAGCCCTGGGTCAGAAATCAGAGTAGACATAGTAAGTGCACAACTGAGAAAAGATGGACATCAGCCTTGAACCGTGCCTTGGCACCAAATCATCAGGGCTCAGCAGAAGGATTCCTGGTATGACCTGAGCCCATCCCTGAGTTCACACCTGCCCAGCTCCGCCCTCCAAGTACCTCTTGGCATGGCTGCAGTCATGACTCCACAGGGAGGCAAAAAGGGTTCTCTCCACCACTCCAGCTGGGTGATTTCGTGAGTCATGGAAGATGCAAGTCCTAAGGGAGAGATGACACAGGTGGGTCAAAGTGACCCACCCCATGACAGACCATAGGAAAGAAAACTAAGTATTACAGAAGAATCTTGGAGGAGACTCTTGTGAGAACAACCCAGTGAAGCCGTTGGCCATGTCGGTGCCTCAATTGCTAGGACGGGCACATCCCATATGTCAGCCAGAGGAAGAGAGCAGAACCTGGGGCACAAAGCTGCCAGGGATCTTTATGGCATCCCCAAGCCACAGAGAGGCCAACAGGGTGTGATCCATTAGGCTGACAGCAAGACTCCTAATCCCACAGCTTCTCCTGCACGGCTTTGGGGCAGCAAGTATTGAGGCAGCTCAAGAAGGGAAGGGGTGGTACACACAGCCCAGGCTATTACAACACCTACTTACGCGCACAGGGAAGGAAGAAATGCCCATGGTCCAGCTCTGGGAAGGCGAGACCTGTCCCTGAGGTAAAGGGGAAGAGCAGAGCCCAGCCCAGGACACTGGAATGGGTTGTGAGGACCTTACCCAGAGAGGCCATCAGTGAAAAGTTCTCCAGCATCACATCACGGTACAGGAGTCTCTGGGCTTCATCAAGGAGCCCCCACTCCTCCCAAGAGAAGTAGACAGCCACGTCCTCAAAGGTCACATGGCCCTGCCAAGATGGGACAGCTGAGTTGATGTGTAGCTTCCTTTCCCAGGACTCTAGGCATCCTCACAAATGTCCACCCTCCTCCAGGGGTCCCCCACCTCAGAGGAGATACCAAGCCCTGATGCCACTGATGCCTGCTTGCTCCTCACTGTCCCAATAGGCACTGTGTTCAGTCCTCAGCAACAAGAGGTGGGCAGGTAAATGCCATCTGAGCTCTGGGCCTGCCAGACAATTGACCTGGGGTCTCCCAGATTGTGCTTCCCAAACACAACTAACTTTGGGCCATTGTTCTCCCTTCAGCCCCCAGTACAAGAGCCTGGAGCCATCAGTTTACACTCCCATCCAACATGCACATCGTTGTACCATACCTCCCTTCACTGCCACCAGCACCGCCTACGCCACATCATGCATCTCCCTGGCCTCACCACATGCTGGTGTGGTACATGCCATCCAGAGGGTGCTTGGCAGATGTAATCAGAATTCCATTCTGTCCTAGAATTCCAATGACCCTGACTGCCAGAGGCAACCCCAAGCCTACTTTCAGGGCCTTCCTGCCTGGCCCATATCCTTGCTTCATCCTCAGCCACCAGGAACCACACATAGATTTCAGACACCCTCGGCTCTCTTCCACCTCTGTGTTGCAAAGGTGTCCCCTCACCTGTCTCAGTTTCCTCTGATGCTTATTTGAAGCCCAAGCCCAAGTCCACTTGTCTCTCACACTAGGTCTGCAATTGTCCCAGAGGATCCCACTTTATCTTGAGCTAATCCCCTGGTGCCAGCAAGGGTCAGAACAAGAGCCTGGGGATCCCAGAGCTAAATGAATTAGCAATGGCACGAGCTTCACTGTCACCTCACTGCCTTGTCTCCACATCTTTTTTTTTTTTTTTTAAGATTTTATTTATTTATTTGAGAGAGAGAGAATGAGAGACAGAGAGCATGAGAGGGAGGAGGGTCAGAGGGAGAAGCAGACTCCCTGCCGAGCAGGGAGCCCGATGCGGGACTCGATCCCGGGACTCCAGGATCATGACCTGAGCTGAAGGCAGTCGCTTAACCAACTGAGCCACCCAGGTGCCCGCCTTGTCTCCACATCTATCTCATGTTCACTGGCCACCGGCCAGACCCTCTTCATGCCTACACCCTGACCGCAAGGACACCATTCTCCCTCATGTGTCTTTGTGAAGCCCACTACCCCATCCAGGTGTCCAGCAAGAGACTCGGTCCTTGGCCCCACACTCTCCTCGTTACCTGAAGATGCTCCTGCCAAATCTGATCCACAGATCTGTCCCGGTCCACACACCATCCGTACTGTGGGTGTCTCCAATCTGACCACTTTGCCTCAACTCCACACTTGTGTGTCCAGGTGCCCACTCAACACACCCACCTGGGGTTCTCTGAAGCATCACAGTTCAAACACAGCCCAAACCTGACTCCTAAGATTCCGCATGAAAATGACTCTTACCACCAACTCTGACATGGTAGTACTTGCCAGCTTCTAGCTACTACAGCCAAACATCTGAGTCACTGCCGACCCTTCCATGTCTTTCTCCCACCCTCCACGTCAGAAAGTCTGCTTGGACCTACTGGAAAAACAGATGCAGATTCCAACCCATGTCCCACCTCCACAGCCACCACTAACACTCACTTGGACTACTTACTGCAGCCGCCTCTTCCCCATAGTTTGCTCTCTGCTCTGCAGCAGAAGCAGCTCATTAAGTCTGGTCCTATCACTTCCCTCTTCTGCTCCAAACCTTCCCTGGCTCCTGCCACTCCAGAATAGAGGCCCAGCTGCTGGCTTCCATCAGGTCTAATTTGTTTCCTACTGTTTCCACCAGACATAATAGAGACCTAAGGTTGCATGAGCATTCCCGGCCCAGCCTCACCTCTAGCATTTTCTAATGTTTATCACCATGAATATAATGCCTTATAAATGTCATGCCACTGGTTGCCAGGAATGGGAACCAATCCATGTAATTCCTGGTCTGGACTCAGGCCCCTGACCTTAGGTAGATCATCTTCCAGGGATCTAGGATGGAAGAGTAGGGAGAATAGCAGGCAGTCATAGAATCCTGCAGCCCACGCAGGTGGGAACTGAATAGGATGAGGATTTGGGATACCCCCCACTTACCTCTGCATGGTTTGGAAGCAAATCTGCAGCAATAGGAACCTACAGAAAAGCAAAGCCATGAGAAGCAGGCAACAGTGTTGGGCCACAAAGGCCCACCCAAGTCCCTCATATCATCTGGGCCTCAGTCCTCAGGGATGCCTCTTACCAGCTGTGTGACTTCGGATAAATACACAACCCCCATGTGCCTCAGTGTTGTCATCTGTAAAATGGGGATAATAGTGGTGCCCACCCCGTGGGGCTATTATCTGTACTGAATTCCTTCCTATGTGTCAAGTACTAAGTAGTGACTCTTATTGTCCTCATAATTAACACCTTTGTCAACATTTTCAGTGCAAATAAACTGATAGGTATTGAAAATGTGTTTTGTATGTGCCTTTTAACTAAAAGCATGTGATATTTAAGATATTTAATTTTAGGGACGCCTCCATGGCTCAGTCAGTTAAGCGTCTGCTTTCAGCTCAGGTCATGATCCCAGGGTCCTGGGATCGAGTCCTGCATTGGGCTCCTTGTTTGGAGGGGAGACTGCTTCTGCCTCTTCCTGCCGCTCCCCCTGCTTGTGCTCATTCTCTCTGACAAATAAATAAATCTTAAGGGGCGCCTGGGTGGCTCAGTCGGTTAGGCGTCTGCCTTCGGCTCAGGTCAGGATCCCAGGGTCCTGGGATCGAGTCCTGCATCAGGCTCCCTGCTCGGCGGGAAGCCTGCTTCTCCCTCTCCCACTCCCCCTGCTTGTGTTCCCTCTCTCGCTGTGTCTCTCTCTGTCAAATAAATAAAATCTTTAAAATAAATAAATAAATAAATCTTTAAAAAAAGACATTTAATTTTAATCAGATGCTTAAAAGTATATTAAAACCTCAATTATTAAGCACTTATATCAATTTAACTTGTTAAACCCATGTTATTTTAATGCCTACGTATGTATATACACACGTGTATATATACACACGTGCAAATGTATGTATACAAACATACTTATTTTTACCAGTTAATGTTTAAATAAACACTTCATATAAACTCACACATTAATAAGCTGGGGATTGGGCCTGAGGAAACATTAGAGACTAGTCCTGGTGGCAACCTGGCTGCTTGCTACACACTCTCCTATAGGCAGTCCTGCTGGGAGCCTTTCCAGCTACTCATCCTTCCTGCCCTGAAGGCTGGGGGAACTTAAGCACCAAAAGGGTCTGCTCCACTCACCTGACTGACCTTTCCTTTTCTCCACAAAAACTGGACTTGAGGGCTTGCTGAGCCCAGAATGGCAAGCCTACACCACTGAACATCTCAGTCCCCATTCCGGTCCCAGTCCTTAGACCTTATAACCTGCCACTCTTGCAAACACCAACCAGAACCACTTGGGATTACAGGGATCACCCTTCTGAAAGCAGCCCCACCCTCCAGGCCCATCTGAAATAAGAACTTTAAGATTCTCCCTCCCAAGTAGGAGTCCCAGGCCTTGCCCTGGTCCAGGACAATATCCACCACCTCTTGGCTGTCTTCAGCCCAGATCCCTACCCAGGACTTCAGATGTGAGTGAGTAAGCTACCCATATGACACCTGCACTCGACATGACCCTGTCCCAAATCCAACTCCTACTCTTTTCCCTGAAACCTGTTCCCTGCACCGACCTCTCCATCTCCATCCTTCCGGATATTTTCAGAAAACACTTAAAAAAAAAAGGCAAACAGAAACACAGACGGCCCTTCATTCCCTTCTTTCTCTCACAGCCACTTCTGATGCATCAGGTAATCCTGTCGTTTTTAAAATCCCTCCGAGATCTATCAGTCCGCCCCCTCTACCCATCAGTATGGTCCCGGCCCGGTCACAACTCTCCAGTAGTCTATTGTATGGACTTCCTCCACCCTCCTTACCCGATCCCTTTGTGTTCCCTAAAAAGCCTTTGAAAACTTTGAGCAACAGATGCGAGTCCCTCCTCTGTTCACAACCCTCCGTGGCCATCAGCGCCCTCAGAACGAAGGCCCAGCCGCTCCCGCGGCCTTTCCGCTGTGACCTGTCCCCTCTCAAGCTGTTCCCTGTGGACACGAGACAGCCCCAGGTTTAGGACTCCAGCTCAGGCCCTGTCCCTATAACCCTCCCACGCCCCATCACACTGGCTGACAGGAGCGGGGATGCGGACACGAGCGCCTCACTGTCCCGGACCCAGGGGGACCGCTCCTTCGGGGCTCAGCTTGAGCGGGGAGAGCCCGGGTATCAGCGCCTACCTGAGCCAGGTCCCTCCGCGCGGCCGCCGCCATCGGACTCTGGGGGCGGAGCGGCGCCCGGGGAGGGGAACCAGCCCGCGCACCCCCGACCCCGATCCCTCGCCGCTGCCGAACCTCAGACCCCCTTCCTCTCCCGGCTTCCTGCTCTCGTCACCCCGGCCCCACAGGAGCCTTCCCAAACCTCCGATCAGACAGAGCGGCCCCACAGCCCCCAAAACGCCCGCCCCTGGGGCCGCGCCAGAAGTCCCGCCCAGCGCGTTCCGCACGCGAAGGAAAGTCCACTTTCATTGGCCGAGCGCGGGCGGCGCGGGGCGCAGCGCCTTCCGGGTAATGTAGTTCCCACCGAGCCCGACGTGGAAGAAGTGGGCTGACTCGCTGAGAGGGCGGGCTGGAGAAATCCGGACAAAAACTGCCCCAGACTCTCCTCCAGAGACTATCCTAAATGTAGACGTCCCCGTATTTCAGTTTCCCTAAGCAGCTAGTGCTACTACAGTCTTTGCTTCTCTTGAATGACTTCGAGAGAGTCTTGAGAGCCACAATAAAGTGGTTTCCTTGTACTGAACCAGTTGTACGTTACCAAATTACCCTTGCTGAGGCGATGCCCAATATCAAAGACATCGGTGGTGCAGCAATGCCTGATGAGTGAGGAAAAAATGACACAGTTCTGAACGTAGGTGGGGAGATAGTCGGGCATCCCAAGTGCTTACCTTCCTCCCTCACCCCACACATCTGTGCCCTTTCCCTTTTTAAGGGCTCAACGTTGGTGTTCAAGTAGGACAATGGGCCTCAAAACCATAGGCCAACACATTCTCACTCCCAGATTTCTCCCCTTCATCCCGTTCTACTCCGTGTTCCCGCTGCCCTTTCATCTCCAGATACAAAGCAAACTCCCTGCAGGTGGGAAGGATGCTGGACTATTGTTGACATCAGGAAGCACTGGTAAAAGAAATGCCAACACTTTAGTATGTGTTCTCCCAGCACCTCCCTTACCACTGGCTCCATTTCTTTCCTATCAGTCTTCATTTCCCCAATTCTTCTGTCCCTTTTATCTGTGGGCTGAGCAGTGACTAAATCCGTCACCGCCTTGGAATGACTCATGAGAACAAAAGATGATGAAGCATTCACACCTTCCCAGGATTTTCTGGAAGTAGGTGTTAAGTACTAGCGAAAAATACTCTGGGAAGGAAGTGAGGAGTCAATATCGGAGTTGAGAACATGAAATGATAGAGACCCAAGTGGCATTAGTTATTTAGTTCAGGCCTAAATGTGGCATGTGACTATAGACTATCATTTAGGGAAATAAACATAGGTAGTAAAACTATAAGGACATCAAGAGCATGATTATGGAAATGTCGGGTGAACTCTAGGGGGCCAGAGGGTCATATAAGGGGAGCAAGTGACAAGGAATGCCTAAGAAATATTATATATTCTGTTTTACACCAGGTGATAGTTTTATAGGTGTGGTCTTTGATGTGGGAAAGACATTAGGGCTTGAAGTCGATGGCCAAAAAAGAATTCTTGAGATGTCTTTGGTGCAAAAAGGTGGTTTTATTAGAGCATGGGGACAGGACCCATGAGCAGAAAGAGCTGCTGCACTGCATTGACATAAATTGAGGAAGACTCATGTCTTGCTGGACTGTGATCCCTATTACTTAACCATTTGTTTTTCCTTCCCTTAGCTTTAGGGCAGCCAGGAGTGCCTGAGGAATGTCACACATATTCCACCTGGGAGGGGGAGAATTGAGGGGTATCAGCTTGTGCTTTGCCCTCAGCTTGCCTTCTGCTCCCTCCTGAGTCTTTATAAAAGAAAAAAACATGATTTGTACATCTCTTATTAACACTCAACTGAATGTATGACAGTTTTTAAAATAAAGAAAGAGAAAAAGCTATGCAGATAGTTTAATTTTGTCACAAGAATAAACAAATGGATGATCTTAACAGGCTGAAACAGCCTCACAAGGGTGTGGAATTTGAAATAACTTGATCAGTGAAGCGTCTGCCTTCGGCTCAGGTCATGATCTCAGGGTCCTGGGATCGAGCCCCACATCAGGCTCCCTGCTCAGCGGGAAGCCTGCTTCTCCCTCTCCCACTCCCCCTGCTTGTGTTCCCTCTCTTGCTGTGTCTCTCTCTGTCAAATAAATAAATAACATCTTTTTTAAAAAAAATTTTTACTGTGTATAGAAATTTAATTCGTGGCTATTTCTTCTGCATTTTTACTGTGTATAGAAATTTAATTCGTGGCTATTTCTTCTGCATAGAGACTGTTCTTATTGCCCTTCTGACTCCCAAATGACATTTGGTAAATCCCCTTTCTCTCAGACATTTGTAACATACCTATAAGGAATTGACTACATCTCTGTATACAGAGTAAGAAATATTATATTGTAAAAAAGTGTTACACGTGTTCTACACAATCACTGATTATAAAGGCAGAAGGAATGATTTCTGAGGTAACCAGAGACACAAACATCCTCCACCTGCTTTAGCGGTGCTTAACATCCCTTTCCATGTTCCACATCATCGGGTGTCTGGAGTGTTTTCTCTCTTGTTCCTGATCCTCAATGCTGAGGCTCACAAAACTAACTCTAGAGCTGCAGGCTACAAGAGTTTATTTGAGAGACGCCTGGGTGGCTCAGTCGGTTAAGCGTCTGCCTTCAGCTCAGGTCATGATCCCAGAGTTCTGGGATCGAAGAGTCCCACATCGGGCTCCTTGCTCGGTGGGGAGCCTGCTTCTCCCTCTGCCTGCTGCTTCCCCTGCTGTGCTTTCTCTCTCTCTCTGACAAATAAATAAATTTTTTAAAGAAAGAGTTTATTTGATAACAATATTTATTAGCTTCCAGCTATAAAAATCTGAGTGAAATTAGCATATGGTGTGTTCATTGAATTTTTTGGTGAGCATTCTCTGCCTAAAGAGTCCTGAAATAATATCTCTAAACATTTCTGTAATGTGTTACACATCATTTTTTTTTTTAATTTGGGTTTTTGGGGAAACACTTTTTCTTTTTTTTTTTTAGGGATTTTATTTATTTATTTGTCAGAAAGAGAGAGAGCATGAGCACAAGCAAGGAAGAAGCAGGATCCCCATTGAGCAAAGAGCCCGATGCGGGACTCGATCCCAGGACTCTGGGATCATGACCCCCCCCCCCAGCGGAAAGCAGGCGCTTAACCGACTGAGCCACCCGGGCGTCGCACGTGTTACACATTATAGTCACCGGAAATATGGGACCGGCTCCTTTAAGGGAAAGCGAAGCTCCGCCTAGTACTCAAGGACACGCAATTTCTAGGCGCCGCCAGCTACGTGGTTGGCCTCAGTTCCGGAGGCGGCGCAGACGCCCCTCTCCAGCGTGGTTGCTTAGGAAACTACACTACCCAGGATTCTCCGCGGTACTGGGCCAATGCAGGCCCGAGAGAGAGGCGTTTTCGTTGGTGCCGGAGACCTCAGGGTGGGACTTCCGTTCCCTGCTTGAGCGGACATTTTGTTTGTTTTTGGATTAACCCACCAGGTCTGTTTCCAGATCGCAGGGTCAGGCGTGCGTGACTCGAGAGAGCGAACGCGAGAGGAGGCGTTGTCTCCTCTGAGCAGAGGCGGGCCTGAGGATCGGGTCCTCGCGCCTGTCGACTATTAATGACCCCCTCGCCTCCGCGCGCCTTCCCCGGTCCACAGGTTCCGGTGGCGGCGGCCGCACCGACGGACCCGGCGCAGGTGGGTGCTGCGCCCTCGGGTCCACCCGCGATCTCCGTTTCTGAACCCAGAGCCTCGAAGGAGAACAGCCTCGGGTCCCTGCAGCTCAGGCCCCTGTGTCCAGACAGCAGGGGCGCCCCGGTTGTGCCGCATTTCTGATCGCCGGTGCGGTGGGGTGTGGAAGGACGTCGCGGACAGAGGGGCCAGCGTGGGCAGAGGCCTGGGAGGCGACACAGACGGAGTATTCGGGACACCTGGGGCCGTTGGCGCGTGACAGGATGGGAGTGTGAGGGGGAGTTACACGTGCAGTGTCCGCCTGAGCAGTTCTTCCGTCACTGTGAGCGTGCGGGGAGCTGTGGAAGGTTCTGAACAGGGGAAGGACGCGATCCGAAGGCTTGGAGGCATTTCATAGACTGCTTGTGGGACGAACAAACGAGGTTAGGAGGTTAGGAGATGCTGAGGCCTAGTCCGAGGTAACACAGCTGTCAGGTGGCTTAGAGACCTAGGCACGGAGGGTAGGGCTAGGGGTTAATCAGCCCTGGGTCTTCGTGGCAGGGTAGACCTAGGGGATAGGCCTGAGCTCCTTCGTGGTCGCTTGTCTCTCACAGTCTCCCTCTCCCCACAGGTTCCGATGAACTCAGAAGTAACTATGGACCCTATACAGGTGAGGGAAGGGGGTCTGTGCTCGCATCCATCCCCCCCCCCCCACACGGTCTCCAGGATTGTGGTATCGTACAACACTCTTCTTACACTCGCCCAGCTCTTGAGTTTGAGGACCCTGGAGAAATCCTCAGCCCAGGATTCTGAGTCCAGGCCAGGGGTTATATAGAAGGGTTCCCATTTGGGGGTAACTGTTGGAATAAGATGTGGGTAGCGGTTCCAGGTACAGGAACTAACACCTGCATATACTTGGAGGAGAGACTGAGATGGAAGTTTTCAAGAAACAACAGGCCTTCCTCATGTGTGGTAGGAATCAGGGGCAGGTGGCAGGAGTCAGGTCTGGAATGGCCAGCTGACAAGCTAGGCCTCTGTTTTGAGGGTTGTGTAGCCATGGGCGTATGGAGCCGAGGAGGGAGGAGGTGATCTAATCCAGGTTTTAACAGCCCCCTCTGGATGCCAAGTGGGGAACAGACTGTGTGTGGTGAGGGTAAAGGGAGCTATGGTATACATAAGGAGACGAGGGAGGAGGCCACTTCAACATTCCAGGTGAGTGGTAAGGGATGGGCCAGAGGGGAGCTTGTCAGTGGGGGAAGTGTTGGACCAGATTTTCTTTTTGATGTGAGAAAGAGAGAACCCCAAGGTTTTAGCCCTTATCAGCCGAAAGGGTAGAAGCTCCATCAGCTGAGATGGGCGAGTCAGTGGTAGACATAACTCAGAGTGGGTATTAGGGTTTTAAATTTGTTGCCCATGTGAAGAGTTTAAGATGTTCCAGAGAACACTGAGTGGAGGTGTCAAGTGAGCTGATGGACACAGGACTGGACTTCTGTGGAAGGGTTCATGATGGAGACATCCAAAAAGTAGAAGATGGCGTGTAGGCAGGTTTAGGAGGGAGAATGTACAGTGCAGTGCAGTTAGTGAGGCAGGGAGGTGATGGTGGAGGCTAGTGACTGGGTGAGGGGCCAGAGTTGTGAGACGGAGTATGATCCAAAAGAATAATGTGCACACGCAAAGTAGTGTGAACTGATGGCTCATGGGTCCTGGTATTGGGGGCTTAAAGAAGAAAGGTGAGCCCAACTTTGGTTGTCTGGTAGCATGATCTTAGCAACCCCAGGAGAACTGGCTGTCAGGAGGTGGTGGGGGGCAGTGCATCCCTGCAGGCCAGGCCCAGAGGTTAGATGGTGCGCCTCTGATCACCTGCCCTTTGTTGCTGTGGGTGGACACAGTAATCAAAGGGAGATTAGGAGAGTGCAGACACCATTGGTACCCAGTCCCTGTATTTCCTCTGAGTTGAGGAATTAGGTAGGAAGAAATGCAGGAGGGAGACTGGGGGGCCTGGATGGGTGTCCTTGGGAGAGAGGCTGCTCACGGACTCGGCTCTCCCCATTGTGGCAGGGACAAGTGAACTTTGAGGATGTGGCCGTGTACTTCTCCCAGGAGGAGTGGGGGCTCCTTGATGAGGCTCAGAGGCTCCTGTACCGCGATGTGATGCTGGAGAACTTGGCACTTATGGCCTCGCTGGGTAAGATCATCATACGCACCCCAGTGCCCTGTGCTGGTCTCTGTTTCTCCCCTACTTCCCAAGGGCAGTCCAGTCCTTCCTATATCAGAGCTTGTCTTCTCCCTGACTGGGTGCCTCTGTCCAGATCCGTGCACCCCTGTGCCCCAGTTTCTGACCCCTTCCTCTAGCTGATGTTTCCAGTGGCCTGCCTGGGTCAGGAATTGCAGGGACCAGAGTGGTCACCACTTGCTGAGATCGCTGAGCTATTCATGCAAGACTCTACTTTGAGGTTATTTTTATAATACTTAGTTTTCTTCTCTGAGTGGTGGGTTACCCAGACCAGTGCTGGCCATTTACCTGTCTTGTCTTCTTCTTAGGATATGAATCTTCCATGTCCCATGGGGTTGCCTCACTGGAGCTGGGCAGCAAGCCCTGGGGATCTGACTGGGCAGATGTTACTCCAGGCGGGACCAGAGAGGCTCAGGGTGGGTGTGGCCCTGGGGAATGGGAGTGGGGAAGGATGTGATGTCGGGGCTGGGTTCCGGTCATTCCCTAACCTCTCTCCCCACACTTTACTTCCCCATGTACACACTTGTCTTATGCTCTGACCTTTGGCCTCTGGCTGTTCCCCGCCTCTGCTTCCATGTCTCACCTGTTCCTCTCCACTGCTCCCTCTGCAGTGCTCCCCAACATTGGCCTATACTTAGTGTGTTATGAGATGTGCACATACCCCAAGAAGTCCTTAAATACAAGCAGTTCAGTGGTAGCTATTCAGTAGACACAGCTGCACAGCTCTCACCTGTACCCAGGTGAAATGCTCTTCCTGGGCTGTACCCCACATTTGTGTCCTTTCCTAATCAAATCCTCTTCCATTCCTTTTTTTTTTTTTTTTTTTTTTGACTTTTCCATTCTGTGATCTTTAGATGCCAACTACTGCATAGCAGCCCTTTACTCACTTGAGCTTGGACCTCTTGTTCTGACAGCAGTCCTGTGACCTTGATCTTACTTCTGTTAGACACATTTATAATGAGGCTACCCCTTCCATCAGTGTGAATTTGCACTTGTCCTCTGCATTTGTCTGCTTTCAGGTCGTTGGCATGGAATGGAGGATGAGGAGATAGCTTTTGAGCAGAACATTTCTGTGGGAGTGTCACAGGTCAGGACTCCCAAGGCAGGTCCTTCTACCCAGAAGGCCCACCCCTGTGAGACTTGTGGCCTGGTCTTGAAAGACATTTTGCACATGGCTGAGCACCAGGGAACACACCCTGGGCAGAAATCATACATGTGTGGGGCATGTGGGAAACAATTCCGCTTCAGAGCAAACCTTTACTACCAGAAGCAGCACAGTGGAGAGGAACCCTTCAGAGGGGACAAGAGCAGCACCTTGCTTGTGAACAGCTGCCCTGTGGAACCACTGGAGATGCCTTTTACGACAGGGAAGGGTTATAAGGACTTCCCAGCTAGCTCAAGCATTTTCCAGCACCATGCCCCTCAGAGTAAGTGGAAGCCTAACAGTAACACCAAATGTGTGGATGCTTTTCACAGCGGACAAAGGCATTACGAGTGCAGTGAATGTGGGAAAGCCTTCAGCCGGAAAGACTCACTTGTCCAGCACCAGAGAGTCCACACTGGAGAAAGGCCTTATGAGTGCAGCGAGTGTGGGAAAACCTTCAGCCGCAAACCCATACTTGCTCAGCACCAGAGAATCCACACTGGAGAAATGCCATATGAGTGTGGCATATGTGGGAAAGTTTTCAATCATAGCTCCAACCTTATCGTACACCAGAGAGTCCACACGGGAGCAAGGCCTTACAAGTGCAGTGAATGTGGGAAAGCCTACAGCCACAAATCCACACTTGTTCAGCATGAGAGTATCCACACTGGAGAAAGGCCTTATGAGTGCAGTGAGTGTGGGAAATACTTTGGTCACAAATACAGACTCATTAAACACTGGAGTGTTCATACCGGAGCAAGGCCCTACGAGTGCATTGCATGTGGGAAGTTCTTTAGCCAGAGCTCTGACCTTATTGCACACCAGAGAGTTCACAATGGTGAAAAGCCCTATGTGTGCAGTGACTGTGGAAAAGCCTTTAGCCACAAACATGTACTTGTTCAGCACCATAGAATTCACACTGGAGAAAGGCCATATAAGTGCAGTGAGTGTGGGAAAGCCTTCAGGCAAAGAGCTTCCCTCATACGACATTGGAAAGTTCACACTGGAGAAAGGCCTTAGGATGGCAGGGAATACACCATTTCCTTGTTCAACATAGTGACTGACAGCAGAGGGAAGCTCTGAGATTAGCCTTCGTGAGTAGCCATCAGCTGGAAGTTGAACCTCATACGTTTCAGCATCCACCCCCGGGAGATTATTCTGAGTGTCACCTATGTGGGAAGCTTTCTGGTGCTGTGTTGCACTTTGTAACCTGTCCTGGAGCCTTGCCAGAATTCTGTCACTGCCCATATCTCTAAAAAAACGAACAAAAACCAGCCATGTATGGAATGGCACCTTGTGCATAAGTCATCCCAACATGTTCTAATAGGCAGACCTCTGCTCCTCCCTTCCCTAGAGGGATCATCAGTACCTGGAGCCCATTAAAAATCCTCACTCCTTCATGCTTTCTCCTCCACCAGCTGGTATAAGCATGGACATGACCTAGTTTTGGTCAGAAGGTTGGAAGCTTTGTTCTGCTGGCTGCTTGCAGAGGTTTCCATTTTTCATGAACTTTGTTGGTCTCGTTTTGCACTCATGATGGATTTGTCCAGCCTCCAAGTCACCTACCTTAGGAATTGCCCATCTCATGGTGTTTGTTTTGGCAACAAATGCCTGAGTTTTTATAAACTATAATTTTGGGGATCCTGTTCACTCTGTGGGTTGTATTGAGAACAGAATTGGGTTCTGCCAGCGTGAGGGGAGGAACAGCTTTTGTGAGAGCTCCAAATGTTATGTCCCAGTGGTGTTAGCAGAATGGCAAGCAAAGAACAGCTCTCATTTTAGCCTAACTTGCATTACTGCTCAAGACCTCCTATGAAAGAATACTGATCTTGGTGGGCCTAATCTTTTGGCCTGTATGCCAAGATTATTTGTGTGATCAAGGTCACCCTGAGCAGTGGGCAGTTGTGACAGCCTCTAGTGTATCTAGGAGCAGTATGAATTGGTTCCCTTGTTCCAGAAGGATGTTTCATAGTCCCGTAGTCTCTCTCTCTCTTTTTTTTTTTTTAAGATTTATTTATTTGACAGAGATACAGCAAGAGAGGGAACACAAGCAGGGGGAGTGGGAGAGAGAAGCAGGCTTCCCGTGAAGCAGGGAGCCCGCGTCCCATAGTCTCTTGATGAGAACTTGACGCCTGGGACCTGCCAATGCCCCTGAAATCTATTATTTAGTAGGCGGATGTCACTGTCCCCTAAAAAGACTGGGTAGGAATCGTAATTGGCACAGAGATACTGATTAATTGGGAGTTGGGAGCAAACTATAGGGAATGTGACTCTTATAAAGGTATATCCACATGTCCATCACTGTGGCTTTGATATAGGGTTTATAGAAATTCTCAGGATTCCCATATTTATGTCTTTCTTATGGCTACGGTCACTGTCAGAGCAATCAATCAAAGCCTTTTCTGCAATAAACACATTTATAGTATACAGTGTGATAAGTTTTGGTACATGTTTGCACCTGTGAAGCCAAGTTTCCTGATTTGCCCTACAATCCCTCTGCCCCTTACCCATTCCCAGGCAACCATTCATCTTGCTTTCTGTCTTTATAAATTTCTTTGCATTTCCCAAAATTTTATATCTATGGAAAAACTTACGTACACAGGTAACACTTTAATATGTACTCTTATGTATCTGGCTTTAACTCTGCATAACTACCTTGTGATTTGTCAGTGTTATGTGCATCAGTAGCTCATTCCTTTGCATTCATACTTTTGCTGAAAGTATTCCATTTTAGAGAAAGAATTCCAAATCAAGTGATCCAGTAGAGAGCTCACACAAAAATGAAGCCACAGTATCTGTTAAAACCTTTTCCCGGGGGGCACCTGGGTGGCTCAGTCGTTAAGCGTCTGTCTTCAGCTCAGGTCATGATCCCAGGGTCCTGGAATCGAGCCCCGCATCGGGCTCCCTGCTCCGCGAGAAGCCTGCTTCTCCCTCTCCCATTCCCCCTGCTTGTATTCCCTCTCTCACTGTGTCTCTCTCTGTCAAATAAATAAATAAAATCTTAAAAAAAAAAAAAAAAAAAACCTTTTCCCGGAAATGATGTGTTAACATTCCTGACTTTTTCTGTGGGTAACACAGACTAATCCTGGTATAAAGTGGAAGGGGGCTTCACAACAGGGACAATACAAGAAGGTAGAGATTGCCAAGAGAATCTCTTGGATAGTGGTTACCATAATCATAGGGGTTTTTTTTTTTTTCCTTTACATTTTTAGCTTTTTAATGATGAATTACATTGACTAATTTTAAAAACTTAAACCAACCTTACATTTCTAAGGTGAGCCCCATTTGGTCATGATGTATTCTTTTTATGTATTGTCGTATTTATTCCCCCCCCCTTTTTTTTTTTTAAGATTTTTGCATCTGTGCTCGTGAGGGATGTTAGTCTCTAATTTTCTTTAATGCCTGGGTTTAGTTGGTATCACCATAATGCTGGCTTTACACATTATGTTAAGTATTCCCTGATTTTTAATTTTGTTGAACAGTTTGTGAAGAATTGATATATCTTCCTTGTTTTGTAGAATTCACCAGTGAAGAAGTAATTGGGCCTGGAGTTTATGGGAAGATTTGTAATTGCAAATTTAATTTTCAGAGTGGATATAGACCTATAGAGGTTATCTTTCTTCCCCTAGAGTGAGCATTGGTGGCTTGTGTCATTCAAGGAGTTCATTTTATTTAAGTAGTCAAACTTTTCAAACTATTCTCTTATTATTTTAGTACCTGCAGAGTCTTTATTGATGCCACTTCTCTTATTCCTAACTAAAAAACAGTTATTTTACCAACCAAAAAAAAAAAAAAAAAGGTTTATTCAGGAATAGCTGAGATTACAATCCAGGACAGGTGAGTTTTAGCAAAACCATAAGCGGGTCCAGAGAACAAAGGTGAAGAATGCTTTTTTATAGAGGAAAGGGGAAGTTGGGAAGGGCTGTTATAAACTAAAAATTCCCCTGGAGTAAACTGGGGGTTGTAACTACATAGGTTTCTGATTGGCTGAGCTGTCAGTGTCTCTGATTGGCCGGGTTATTGACAGGGCAGGAAGAAATCTTCCTTCCTCCTGTGAGGATAATAAAGTAGTATTGGCTTGCAAGGTCCATCTCTTCCTGTTGGGTCTGCAATTGACAACTAGTGCCAAACTAGAGCACCCCCTGCTGGCCTCCTGACTCCATTCTAAATGAGGTTTCCTTTTATTAATTTCCACATTCCCCTCTTTTGATTAAGATCTTTCTTTGAAGGCATTGCCAATCAATAGTCAGGTTCTTTATATTTACTGGTTTTGTTCCTCAGTACTAGGAAGGTTGTCATGTCCTATGTTGGAAGGAAAGTGCGTTGCAAGTGGAAACCACTTAAGGTCACATTTGAGGAATAAGGAAGGTTACGAGGAAGAAACTCAGATTCTTTTTTTTTTTTTTAAAGATTTTATTTATTTATTTGACAGAGACACAGCGAGAGAGAGAACACAAGCAGGGGGAGTGGGAGAGGGAGAAGCAGGCTTCCCGCTGAGCAGGGAGCCCGATGTGGGGCTTGATCCCAGGACCCTGGGATCATGACCCGAGCCGAAGGCAGACGCCTAACGACTGAGCCACCCAGGTGCCCCAGAAACTCAGATTCTTGAAGCATCAAGCCAGCATCACCTACTTGGGTGATCATTTTAAAAAAATTAAAAAGCTTAACAGTCAACAAAATACAAAACAATTATATACGAGTCAGAAGTAACATAATTCCAAATTGTATGATGGTTCTAAACAAGGACCTTAGGTCTGAAAGTCAAACAGAACATTTATTGGTACTTATTCCAACTTAGGGGAGAAAGGTACTCCCTATGAAGGCAAACCCAGAGTGATGTATTCTTCTTGGAAATGTTTATTTAAAGTGACCCTGAAAAAGACTAGCGAATACTGCAAGAGTACACTGAAAGAGTGAACCAAGTGCATTTGGGAAGATAGAGTGCAGGTATGAACATGATGCAACAGCTGATGAACTTTTTGCAAAACAACAGAACTTCAAAGATGTTTTAAAACAGTACTCAAAAAATGAAGCAAATATGTTATTGCTAGTACAACCTGTAAGGTTGCAAATTCAGAGACCATGAATTTGGAGATGAATCCAGAGTTAGTTAATAGTTCAGATGAAAGAGACTTCTGAATTCTGAAACCTTCTAACCCATAAGAAAGATCAAATGAAAATTAATTTGTCTCAGGATCATGAGGCTGTTTCTGAAAGGCCACAATCAAAAGATGTCCCCTTTTTGCCACGGCTTGGAAAATGCAGATGGGCACTGTCTTCCCACGAAAGAAGCTACAGTGAAAAAGATAATACAGGCTTATTTTGCACATCTTGGGAAAGCTGTTGTCAGATGTCTTCTTCAGTTCCAAGAAATCCTTACTTTCAAGTCACCAGATGATGTGCAGATCCAATCAAGGTTTGGTGCTTTCTTTAGAGGTGTTACGGAAACCCAAGAGTCTATTCCCTGGAGTTCGGTGGCACAGGGTTGGTTAGTAGTTCCTGACAAGGGCCTTTGCAGTGGGGCTGAAGAGTCTGGAGGTGTCTTTTCCAACAGCCCGAATCTGCAGGTTGCAAAGTGTGATGCTTAAGGTCACTGGGGAGTGCTCTGTGAGAAGATGGCTCTACCAAACCACGGTTGTCTTTAACAGAAGTAATTGGGCCTTTACACAACTTTATCAAGTGGGTCAACAAAGGCAGGGGCCAAGTGCTTTGGACGTCCTGTGACTACCTCAAAGGGTGAATAAGTTCCCAAGGGGTGGATCTGAGAGTTAGAAGAATTAACAGCCATGGCCAAGGTATTGGAGAGTCTCTAGAAGTTTTGCCAATTGAGTCTTAATAGTGCCGTTAGTGCATTTTTGCTAACTGAAGTTTGTGGATGATGTGCACAATGAAAGTGTTGTAAAACTGGCCAGACAGCACAGAAGTGTCAAAATGCCTGACCAGTAAAATGGGTTCCCTGATTACTATGAAGTTTGAGAGGTTTCCCATATAGGGATAATCTTTTCTCTTTTTAAGAAAGATTTATTTTAGGGGCGCCTGGGTGGCTCAGTTGGTTAAGCAACTGCCTTCGGCTCAGGTCATGATCCTGGAGTCCCAGGATCGAGTCCCACATCGGGCTTCCTGCTCAGCGGAGAGTCTGCTTCTCCCTCTGACCCTCCCCCTCTCCTGCTCTTTGTCTCTCATTCTCTCTCTCTCAAATAAATAAATAAAATCTTAAAAAAAAAAAAGATTTATTTTAGAGAGAGAGTTGGGGGAGGGACAGAGGGAGAGCATCTTCAAGCAGACTCCCCACTGGGTGTGGAGCCTGACATGGGGCTCAGCCCCACAACGCATGAGATCATGACCTGAATCGAGACCAAGAGTTGAACACTCGACCGACTGAGCCACCCAGGCACCCCTATGGATAATCTTTTCCAAGAGCCACAGAAGAGGCACTGGCCTGTTTTCAAGGGAAAGTTTGATCCATGAGAAAACCTACAAACCACAACTAAAACATATCCATGAGATGGGGTGAGTTGTATGAAATCCATTTGCCAAACTTGAAATTGTCCATTGTGTAATTTGAAATGCCCAGGGTCAATATGGACAGGTACCTGAGATTGTATTTTGGACAGGTGGGACAAATGAGGTTGATACTTTTGTGGACTTACTAAACTTTTCTCAGCAACATTGGTTTATGGATGCTATCGTTTTGTCAGTAGACCAGTGGTTTAATGAGTATTCACTTTTTTTTTTTTTTAAAGATTTTATTTATTTACTCATGAGAGAGAGAGAGAGGCAGAGGCAGAGGGACAAGCAGGCTCCCCACGGAGCAGGGACCCCGATGCGGGACTCGATCCCAGGACCCTGGGATCATGACCTGAGCCGAAGGCAGACGCTTAACTGACTGAGCCACCCAGGCATCCCAATGAGTATTCACTTTTTAAAAAATATTTATTTAGAGAGCCTGCGAGTGGGGGAAGGAGTAAAGGAGAGGGAGAGAGAATCCTCAGGCAGACTCCCTGCTGAATGTGGAGCCAGACACAGGACTCAGTCCCAGGACCCCAAGATCATGACCTGAGCCAACATCAAGAGTTGGCCAATTAACCTACCGAGCCACCCAGGTGCCTGTAATGTGTATGCATTTGTAAGTAGTGGAAATTTCAGAACTTCTGATATGGCTGAATTGTTATTTGGCCCAAACCAGAGTTAATCTCTTTTTATTAAGGCAACAATTAGGGCGCCTGGGTGGCTCAGTTGGTTAAGCAACTGCCTTCGGCTCAGGTCATGATCCTGGAGTCCCGGGATCGAGTCCCGCATCGGGCTCCCTGCTCGGTGGGGAGTCTGCTTCTCCCTCTCCCGCTCCCCCCTCTTGTGCTCTCTCTCTCTCTCTCAAATAAATAAATAAATAAAATCTCAGGAAAAAAAAAAAAGGCAACAATTATATTTCCAGTATTGTTTTTCCCTCTTTGTTGCCAATTGCTGGGTATCTCCTGTTGATTTTTCCAAAATTTATCATTTTGGAGAACATCCCTTTGGACCACGACAAAGGTTTGGTTACTGGTTTCCTTGAGAGCAGCATCTGTGGCACAGATACCAGTGAGTTAGGTTACTGTGGCCCCCATGGAGTTGAGTCTGGAATGTCCAGGAACTTTGATAATACCCACAGCAGCTAGCAGAAGTGTGGCATCTAATAAATTTTGGACATAGGAGCCATTTTTAACATTATTCCCATTGGAGGTAAGGACACATTGTTGTTTCCATAATATTCCAAAGTTGTGAGCGACCCCAAAGGCATAGTGGCTATTGGTATAAATGTTTGCAGTTCTACCCTTGGCTAAGGCGCAAGCTCGAGTAAAGGCACAGGACTCGGCTTTTGGGGTGAAGTAGTCAAAGGTAAAGGTTCTGCCTCAGTGAATCCAAAGGAGTTGCAGTAGCATACCCAGCATGATATTTACCATTTTCATTCTTTAAGAACCATCAGTAAACCATGAAAAATCTGCATTGGTTAGAGGAGTTTCCTTAAGGTCTCGTGAGGATTCAAAAGGTAACCTGTCAACATTAAGCACTTGTGAGGAGTTTCATCTGGATCCACATATAGTCCTTGTTTCAACATCAGGCTCCCGAAGTATCTAACTTGAGACTTGGGTAAATTGCAGTTTTTCTTTGGAGACTTTATGTCCCTTTAAGGCCAAAAGTTTGAACAGGTGGATGTGGTCTTCCTGTGAAGAGGCGTGAGAAGGGGAACCTTCTACATACTGCAAATCATCTACATACTGCAACAAAGTAGAGCCTGCAGAGAACTTCCTATCATCCAAACCAAGTTGTAAGATTGGTGAAAAGTAAGAAGGACTTTGTGATACTTGGGGCGTGACTGTTCAGGTGTATTTCTGTTTTTTCCAAGTGAAAACAACGATATTGGCTATCCTTATCAACTGGAATGCTAAAAATGTGCTGCATAATCAGTCACAGGGAAAAATGTGCTTACTTCGGGAGTAGATGTTAGTAGCAGATGGGGGTTAGGAACAACAGGGTGCTGAGGACTAACAGCGGTTATTTGGCATTTATTGTTCAGAGGTCCTGGACAAACCCCCATCCTTGGCCTTTGGGTTTTCTCACTGTTAAAACAGGAGTGTTATGGAAAATAAGGCAGGGGATAATGAGACCTTGTAATCTATTATGGGCTTGATACCCTGAAGGGCTTCTTTCTTTATAGGGCATTGATTATGGGAAGAGGTTTTGAATCTTGATGGGAGGTACACTGTGGATTTTGCCAATGTCTGTTGAGAGAGGATGGTAGCTGACACAATAGGAACAAATGGTCAGTATCTCCAGAGTCGGCTATCGTGCTGTCAGAGACAGAATAAAAGACTAAAAGGTGTCAAATGGTCGTTTAATTCTCCTGACTGGCTGTTTTGATTACCACTGTAAAATTCTAGAGTTATTCCCCCTTTGGGGAAGAAAGTCTGGCATGATACTTTTCTAAGAAATCTTGGCCCAATAAATGAGTAGGGGCAGAGTACGGAGAAGATGGGTGAGTAGCTCTCACAGGGCCTAGACAGAAGGGCACAGGCACCTGCTGAAGTTTGTTAGAGACCCGCTATCTGAACTGCTCTTTGTAGCAGTGGGTTCAACACGGAGAGTGTAGCTCTGGTGTCAGTGACAGAGGTTCACTCCCAAACCGGAAAAGAGTCTCTCCAAGCTGGGTAAGAGCGGGGGTTGGGGAGAGCTCCGGTAGTTTCTCAGATCCCCATCACTGGGAATTAGGAAGACATTAGCAAGGCTGACTAAGGGCGGAAGGCGCCTGGAGCACTCAGATTTGTAACCATCCTTTTTTCCCCAATACCCTGGCTTTTTGCAAAAATAGCAACTAGAGGGCTTTTGTTTTGTTCAGGGACTTTCATTTGCCAGGGTCAAAAATTGAGAATTTGGGGACGCCTGGGTGGCTCAGTCGGTTAAACGTCTGCCTTTGGCTCAGGTCATGATCCCGGGGTCCTGGGATCGAGTCCCGCGTTGGGCTCTCTGCTCAGCAGCGAGTCTGCTTCTCCCTCTCCCTCTGTGATCTCTCTCATTCTCTCTCTCAAATGAATTAGTAAAATCTTAAAAAAAAAATGGAGAATTTTAGTGGTCTTTCTTTTAGGTGACTCTTCTGGGATGTGAGTGAGCTGGTTTGCCATATTAACTAAATTGAGTGGGCGGTTTCCCATTCCATCCCAGTACTTTTAACTAAAAGAGAAAGATCCTGGTTCAGTCCATTAATAAACATAGAGTCAAATGCTACCCAGGTGGATTCAACATCTAAAGGTAGACCAGAATATTCTTAAAAGACAATTTTGTGTTGATTATAATAGTCATGAGCAGGTTCATCAGGTTTCTGTGTGCAAGCCTGAATTTTGTTGCCACATGTCTACAGATAAAGAAGATGAGACACGGGGCTCCTGGATGGCTCAGTTGGTTAAACAACTGCCTTCAGCTCGGGTCATGATCCTGGAGTCCCGGGATTGAGTCCCACGTCAGGGCTCCCTGCCCAGCAGGGAGTCTGTTTCTCCCTCTGACCCTCCCCCCTCTAGTGCTCTCTCTCTCTCTCTCATTCTCTCTCAAATAAATAAGATCTTAAAAAAAAAAAAAAAAGATGAGACAGAAGTGAAAAAGAGGCCTCAGGCCATTTTGACTTATTTTAATTGTTTGCTTCAGTTAATTTATAATTTTATCTTTTTTTTTAAAGATTTTATTTTATTTATTCATGAGAGACACACAGAGAGAGAAGCAGAGGGAGAAGCAGGCTCCCAAGCAGCAGGGAGCCTGATGTGGGGCTTGATCCCAGGACCGAGATCATGACCTGAGCTGAAGGCAGACGCTTAACCTACTGAGCCACCCAAGCACCCCAGAGATTTTTTTTTTTTTTAAAGACAAGGCCTTAAAACAGATCTGAATAAGGGCTGGAGGGCTCAAACACAAAGCATGGAGCTTGAAATCCAGAAGAAAATTTACTGTCAAACCCCAGGTTTGGTGAGAAAGCAATGAGAACAGTCAGCTTTGTGGATACCAGCACCTGTTTGTTTACAAGCCTCAGAGTTGTTGGGGATCTTCTCTGGATCCCTATTTGGTCCAACGACTAACTTTAACTTAAAAAATAAAATTGCCACTTATTATACCAGCAAAAAAAGGGGGTGGTTATTTGGGAATAGTTGAGAATTGCAATCCAGGACAAGCAAGCTTCAGCAAAACCATAGGCAAGTCCAGAGAACAAAGGTGAGGAATGCTCTTTTATAGAGGAAAAGGGAAGTTGGGAAGGCTGTTATAAACCAAACGTCCATTGGAGTAAACTGAGAGTTATAAGTACAGTGGCTTCTCATTAGCTGAGCTGTCATTGTCATTGGCTGGGCTGTTGCCAGGAGAGGAAGATAGTAAAGTAGTATTGGCTTGCGAGGTCCCTCTGTTCCTGTTGGGTCTGCAACGGACAACTGGTTGCCAAGGGTAAGAGCTCCCCCTGCTGTCCTCCCGACTCCATCCTAAATGAGGTTTCCTTTCTGTGAATTTTCACACCTTATACTGGTAATGTCTATACCTCTCTTTTTCTTGATCAAAAGCTTATCACTTTTATTATCTTCCTAAAGCACGTGGTTACACTGATTTTTCTGTTTCATTTTTTTCTCATTTGCTTTTTTTTTTTTTTTTTTTTTTTTACCATTGCCTTTTGCTTTTGTTTTTTTTTTTGTAATCTCTACACCCAACATGGGGCTGGAACTCATGAGCTGGAGATCAAGAGTCTCATGCTCTTCTGACTGAGCCATCCAAGCACCCTGCCTTTTGCTTTTACTGGATTTCATTTCCTTCGCTACTTTTTAACATGGAAGCTGAGATCCTTATTGGAAACCCTTTTTTCCTAATATAGATGCTTAATACCAAAAGTGGTCTTGTAAGAAGTGCTTTAATTGTCTCCCATAGAACGTAGTATGTTATGTTTTCATTTTAATTTAAAATCTCACTTTCCTTTCAAATTCCTTCTTTCACACTTGGCTCATTTTAGAACTGTGTTATATCAAATATTTGAAATTTTCCTTATCTTTCTTGTAATTTACTTTTTTAAAATAAAATATTTTTAAAGATTTTATTTATTTATTTGAGAGAGAGAACGAGCAGTGGGGAGGGGCAGAGGGAGAAAGAGAAAGAAGCAGACTCCCTACTGAGCGGGAAGCCTGATATGGGGCTTGATCCTAGGACCCAGAGATCATGGCCTGAGCTAAAGGCAGGTGCTTAACTGACTCAGCCACCCAGGCGCCCCTCTTGTAATTTATTTCTAATTTAATTCCATTGCACTCAGAGTACATACTTTATGACTTGAATTATTTACGTTTGGGACACCTGCGTGGCTCAGTCGGTTAACTGTCTGCCTTCGGCTCGGGTCTTGATCCTGGGGTCCTGGGATCGAGTCCCACACCAGGTTCCTTGCTCAGCGGGGAGCCTGCTTCTCCCTCTGCCTGTTGCTCCCCCTGCTTATGCTCTCTCTCTGACAAATAAATAAAATCTTTAAAAAGAAGAATTATTTACGTTTATTGAGACTTGCTTTATGGCTCAGAATATGGGCTATCTTTGGTTTCATGTTAACTTGAAATGAATGTATATTGTACTGTTTGATGGAGGGCTTCACAAATGTCAACTAGATTAATATGGTTGATAATGTCAAGTTTTCTGTATCCTTACTGATTTTTGGTGGGAGGGGGTTCTATCAAGCTTTATTTGAAGATTATTGACATCCCTGAATATAAAAGTGGATTTGTTGGGTGCCTGGGTGGCTCAGTCAGTTGAGCATCTGACTCTTTATTTCGGCTCTAGTCATGATCTTGGAGTTGTGGGATGGAGCCCCACATTGCGCTTCCTGCTGGGTGCAGAGTGTGCTTGAAATTCTCTCCCTCTGCCCCCCCAAATAAATAAATCTTTAAGAAAGTAAAAAAATAAAAGTGGATTTGCCTATGTCTCTGTGTAGTTATATTAGTTTTTGATTTGTGTATTTTGAAGTCTTTTTATTTTTTTTATTTTTTAAAGATTTTGTTTATTTATTTGACAGAGACACAGCAAGAGAGGCAACACAAGCGGGGGAGTGGGAGACGGAGAAGGAGGCTTCCCGCTGAGCAGGGAGCCCGATGTGGGGCTCGATCCCAGAACGCTGGGATCATGACCTGAGAGCCAAAGGCAGACGTTTAACGACTGAGCCACCCAGGCGCCACCTTGATGTCTTTTTATTAGGTGAATAACAATTTCTTACTGTTATGTACAGTTCATAAGCAGACCCTCTTTTTCTATAGTCATATTCTTTGCTCTAAAATCTACTTTGATATTGTTAATATGGCATAATTTTGGGTGAGCACTCGCTTTTGCCTTTTGGGGGTACTGAAAATATATTTCTATAGATAGTCTTGATTGTTTTTTCTGTTGCATGGTTAATGTCTTTGGAAATGGTATGATCTTTCTGGGTCTTGATTCTAAACATTTTTAGATAGAATTATTGCAGCATTCATTTTAAGGCTAATTTCTCTCCTACCACTGAGACATAATCATTCTATATTCCTTACATGATGCTTCATGAGCTTCCCCGCTTGAACTGGTTGGAACAGCCACTATTCCATTCTCTATATTAGTCTTTGAATTGTTTCCTCTTAACCTTTTGAGTGTTCCCCCCCCCCCCCGCCTCTGGTGGTTTCCTACACACATATACAGATTAGTACTCAGCCAAATACTTGAGGATGACCCTGTATATGTCTCTGAAGTTTTCTCTCTCCTGCACTGTGCTCTGTGGATTCCAGACACCTTGGCAGACCCAGACTCCAAACTCTGTCCTTAACTCAGGGTGACTTTTGGGGTCTGCCTGAACTCACCATCTTGCATTAAGTTGTTTGCCTAATGTCCTGTCTAATGGGAATCAGTTTCATATACTTTGTTAAATTTTAAAAAGATTTTCAAGAAAACTTTTGAACCTCTCCAAAGCAGATAGCTTGAATAAATAAGTAAAATTGAAACACCTCCAGACACAACAGGAAAAAAGAGAAACCACATATTACAAATATGAGCAAGGAGGGGTGCGTGGGTGGCTCAGTCGGTTAAGTGTCTGCCTTTGGCTGAGGTTCATGGTACCAGGGTCCTGGGATCAAGCCCTGCATCGGGCTCCCTGCTCAGCGGGGAGTCTGCTGCTCCCTCTGACCCTCCCACCTCCCATGCTTTCTCTCAAATAAATAAATAAAAATCTTTAAATAAAAAACAAATATGAGCAAGGAAAGGAGGTATAACCCTAGATACCTTTGAAACATATAATGGATACTGTGTGATTATTTTAAACAATTCTTTCTTGATAAATAGAAATTTGGAGGACAGAAGTTCTTTGAAAGATACCAACTTACTGGGCCCACTCAAGAAGAAATAGATAATCTGAAAAATACTTTGTCCATTAAAAATATTTAATTAGGGACGCCTGGGTGGCTCAGTCAGTTAAACGTCTGCCCTCGGCTCATCTCAGCAGGGAGCCTGCTTGTGCTCTCTCTCTCTCTCTCTGACAATAAATAAATAAAATATTTTAAAAATAAAAATAAAAATATTTAATTAGTATCCAGGTTTCTAATAGTGCTAATCTGTGTATAAACGTAAGAAACCTTCTCACTAAAAACTTCAGGCCAAGATGGTTTTGCCAATGAATTATACCAAATATTTAATGAAGAAATAACTAAATTCAATCAAATTCTATCAAATTTTCTTCCAAAAAAAAAAAAGTAATAACGTGGAACACTTCCCAACTAATTCTATAAAGCCAATATTGTCCCGAAAACAAAACCAGGTAATGATAGGAAAAGAAAATTACAGACCAATATATGAGCATAGTTGCACACACTAAAAAATCTTTAACGAAATTTTAGGAAATTGGATTCCTGAAAATGTCATAATCTAGTGAGATTTACCAGTAATGTAAAGTTGTTTTAACAATTAAAAATGTATTAAATGACCATATATTAGCTAGAAAGTGAAGTATAATAAAGAACATAACTGCTTTTTATCCCAGGTTCCTGGCACAGTGTTTTAAAAATCTTGTAATTCCTGGAGTGATCGGAGTCTTTTTATGCCAACAAGGTGACTAGTGGTAGGCTCTTAGAAAGCTTCAGGATGGAAACTCTTTCCCAGAAAGACCAACTATATGATTAGAAGTTGAAACTTTGAGTACGACAGACCTGTGGGGAGGAGAAAGGAGCTAGAGAGTGAGTCCAGTCATGTGGCTGTGATCTAATCAATTATGCCTATATAACTGGACCCGAGTCAGAACTCTGGACACCGAGGCCTGGTGGAGCTTCCTGTTTGGTGAACACATTGATGTGCAGCAGAGAGCTGTGCTTGACTCCCCAGGGGAAAGGTCATAGCAGCTCCACATCCAGGACCCACTCAGACCTTGCCCTATGCATCCTTTCCATTTGGCTGTTCTAGAGTTCTGTTTTTTACAACAAAACTGGGGGCATAGGTATACCACTTTTAGTGAGTTCTATGAGTCATTCTAGCAAGTTATTGAATCTGCGGGGATCATAGGAACCCTTGAAATTATAGCCAATAGGTCAGATGTACAGGTGGCCCCTGAGACTTGCCGCTGACATCTAAAGTGGGGGCTTTCTTGTGGAGGACTGAACCCTTAAAGATGTGGAGACTGATGCTAACCCTGGGTAGTTGGTGTCAGAGAATTGATGTCAGAATCAATTTCCTTAACTGGTTTAAGGCATCTATTAAAAAGCCAAAGCTAGGGGCGCCTGGGTGGCTCAGTTGGTTAAGCATCTGCCTTCAGCTCAGGTCATGTTCCAGGGTCCTGGGATCGAGCCTGTGTTGGGCTCCCCACTTGGTGGGTAACCCATTCTCCCTCTCCTCCCCACTCATGCTCTCTCTCACTATTTCTGTCTCTTTTTCAAATTAATTAATTTTTTTTAAAAAGAAAAAGTGCTGAATTAAAAAAAACAACAACAAAGCCAGGGGCACTTGGGTGGCTCAGTCAGTTAAGCGTGTGACTCTTGATTTTGGTTCAGGTCATGATTTCAGGGTCGTGAGTTCAAACCCTGAGTCAGGCTCCATGCAAGTGTGGAGTCTACTTGAGATTCTCTCTCTCCCTTTGCCCCCCACCCCGCTCATGCTCTCTCTCTAAAATAAAGAAATAAAATCTTTTTTTTTAGATTTTATTTATTTGACAGAGAGCCAGAGAGCACAAGTGGAGAGAATGGCAGAGGGAGAGGGAGAAGTGAGCTCCTCAGTGAGCAAGGAGCCTGATGCAGGACTCAATCCCAGGACCCTAAGATCATGACCTGAGCTGAAGGCAGACACTTAACCAACTGAGCCACCCAGGCGTCCTATAAAATAAAGAAATAAAATCTTAAAAAAAACCCCAAAGCTAACATTACACTTAATGGTGGAAGTCTGAATGCTTTCCCCCTAATACTAGGAATAAGCAGAGATGTCCACTTTCACAACTTCTTTATAATATTGCCCTGAAGATCTGTGCCCATGACATAAGAAAATTAAAGAAAATAAATGGTTCACAAATTGTAAAGGAAGAAGCAAAACAGTCATTATTCACAGATGGCATGCTTATCTATTTAGAAAATCCTTAGATATCTACTTAAAAAGCTAATAGATTTAATAAGTTAGATTAACCGAAGTCCCAGGATAAAATGTCAATATACAATGAATGTTCGGAAATTGAAAAATTATACCCCTTACAATACCATCAGAATATGAAACATTTAGGAAGAAATACATTTAACAAAATACATTCCAGAACTATTAAGCAAACTTACAAGACACTACCAGGGCATGTCACATTTCTGAATCTAAAGACTTAATGTTTTAATTTTTTCTCTCCTAATTTTATATGTTCACAGAACTACCAAATGTCCAGTGTTTGTTTCTTGGTGAAAATTGACAAACTGGTTCTAAAATTCATATGAAAATTCAAAGGACCTAAAATATTCAAAAAAAAATTGGAAAGAACAACAAATTTAAAAGGTTTTACCTGACTTTAAGATTACTATAGAGATATAGTAATCAAATGTATAATACTGATGAAAGGATGGCCTAGAAATAGACCCATACATGTGTTGTCAATTTATTCTCCATAAAATTGCCAAAGTATTTCAAGGCTGAAATGATGATGTTTTCAACAAACTGCTCTAAAACTATAACATCCAGGGGCGCCTGGGTGGCTCAGTTGGTTAAGCGACTGCCTTCGGCTCAGGTCATGATCCTGGAGTCCCGGGATCGAGTCCCGCATCGGGCTCCCTGCTCGGCGGGGAGTCTGCTTCTCCCTCTGACCCTCGCTCCCTCATGTGCTCTCTCTCTCTCAAATAAATAAAATCTTTAAAAAAAAATAAAACTATAACATCCATATGAAAAATAAAGTAAAAACTCCAAACATCTCAAGTCATTTACTAATTAACTTGAAATGGATTATAAACCTGAATGCCTGAGATAAAAAGTATACATGTCCTATGAAATAATATATGAGGAGCACTCCCTGACTGTGGGTTACACAAAACCTTTTTCACAATGGACATAAAAATCAAGACCTAAAGAAGATAAAATAATAAGTTGAGAATTTATCAAAATTTAAAAACTTTGCTATTAAAAAGACACATTTAATAAAGTTAAAAATGCAAACTTCAGCCTGGTGAAAAATGTTAGCAAAGTATAACTGATAAATAAGTGGTAACCAGAATTTTAAAATAACCTTTACAACAGTAATAAGAAAAATAACCCAAGGTGACAAAAAAAGGACAAATTTTAAATCATATTTCACCAAAGAAGATATCTAAATGATAAGGAGGCATGTGAGAACACGTTCAACATCATTAACCGTTAGGGGAATACAAATTAAAACCATAGTGAGTTAACTAGAATTTAAATAAAAACATGAAACAACAAAAAATCCACAAAATAATGACAACAAAGAACCACAGTGAGACACAAGTACACAATCATTTAAATGGTTAAATCTCAAAAACTGACAAGACCAAGTCAGTGAAGTTGTGACATAGAATTCCCATACGTTGCTAGTGAGAATGTAAAACATTAAAGCCCACTTTAAAGGGGTGCCCGGGTGGCTCAGTCGTTAAGCGTCTGCCTTCGGCTCAGGTCATGATCCCAGGGTCCTGGGATCGAGCCCCGCATCAGGCTCCCTGCTCAGTGGGAAGCCTGCTTTTCCCTCTCCCACTCCCCCTGCTTGTGTTCCCTCTCTCACTGTGTCTCTCTCTGTCAAATAAATAAATAAAATCTTAAAAAAAAAAAAAAAGAATATGGAGATTATGACCTGACAAATGAGGTGGCTCAAACCATCCACACGGGTTTGGCAGGCAGCTCCCTCAGCATCAGGGCCCCCATGTTAGGGAAGTGGAAACCCAGGGTCCTTTTGATTGAAGGTGTAATTTCAGTACATTCACACAAAGGAAGTAAAGTCACAAGGTTTATTACAAATCCCACAGTGGGGACACAGTGAATCGGGGGAAGGGCAGTCCTCCCTCCCAGATCACAATGAGCAGGAGATAGAAATCAGAGTAGCAAGCACTTAGTACTTATAAGGTGGCCGGGGCAGCAATCACTAGCTTTTGAGACTCAACTCTGAGTGGTTATTTTTTAAAGATGCCCCAGGAAAAGCACAGCAGGAACTTGTGACAGGAGTCCTAAGCTCAGGTCCTTAGCTACGTGTCTAGACTGGTTGTGAGCAGGGTTGTCATGCTGTAAAATGCCTGGGCAGCAATTCACAACAGCTGTTTTCTCATTACAGGGCTGAGTTGTGCTTCCCCAAATTCATAGGCTGAAGCCCACCCCAGTATCTCAGAATGTAAGTGTATTGGGAGATAGGGCCTTTAAAGAGGTAATTAAGTTAAAGTGAGGCCATCAGGATGGACACACATCCAATCCTACTGGAGTCTTACAAGTGATTAGGACACACACAGATACCTGGGTGCATCTGCACAGAGGGATGACCATGTGAAGAGTCAGCAAGAGGGTGGCCGACTGCAATTCAAGGACAGAGGCCTCAGGGGAAACCAACCTGTCCAGCATCTTGCTATTGGACTTCCAGACTCCAGAACTATGAGAAAATAAATTTGTGCTTTAGGCTACCCAGTCTGTGGTATTTTTAAAAAAAAAAATTTTTTTTTTAAAGATTTTATTTATTTGAGAGAGAGAGAAACAGCATGAGAGGGGAGAGGGTCAGAGGGAGAAGCAGGCTCCCCGCTGAGCCGGGAGCCCGATGTGGGACTCGATCCCAGGACTCTGGGATCATGACCTGAGCTGAAGGCAGTCGCTTAACCAACTGAGCCACCCAGGCGCCCCAGTCTGTGGTATTTTGTCATGACAGCCATAGCAAACGAATATCATTACTCATTTACCTATGGATGGGTATTTGCAGATTTTTTTAAAAAGATTTTATTTTTTTGTGTGAGAGAGAGAGCACAAGCAGAGGGAGGGGCAGAGGCAGAGGGAGAAGCAGGCTCCCCGCTAAGCAAGGAGCCTGATATGGGACTCGATCCTAGGACCATGGGATCATGACCTGAGCCAAAGGTAGACAGACACTTAACCAACTGAGCCACCCCGGTGTCCCTGAAGAATTTTTTTCTTGTTATTTTGTTCTTAGCCATTGACTTTTATCAATAACACTGTTGTTGTGAACATTCAAGTACAAGTATTTCTGTGGGTGCACACTAGGGACATACCTACGAGTGAGATGGCTGTGTCACATGATGCGTGCTTGTTTAGTTTTATAGAAATTACCACTGTGTTTTGTAAAGTGGGTTTTTTTTAAAGATTTACTTATTTATTTGAGAGAAAAGGAGTGATGGAGCATATGCGAGCATGGGGAGGAGCAGAGGAAGAGGGAGAGAAAGAATCCCAAGCCAACTCTATGCTGAGGGCTGAGCTTGGAGCCCTACATGGGGCTCAATCTCAGGACCCTGAGATCATGACCTGGCTGAAACCAAGAGTCGGACTCCTTATTTTTTAAGATTTTATTTATTTATTTGACAGAGAGACAGACAGCGGGAGAGGGAACACAAGCAGAGGGAGTGGGAGTGGGAGAGGGAGAAGCAGGCTGCCTGCAGAGCAGGGAGACCGATGCGGGGCTCGATCCCAGGACGCTGGGATCATGCCCTGAGCCTAAGGCAGACGCCCAATGACTGAGCCACCCAGGCGCCCCTCTCCATATTCTTAACACACCAGCCCTAGGTTTTCCAACACAGTATCACCTTTTATTTACTGTCTGCTCTCTTCTCTGTGCCTTACACCTAAATGCCCATCTTCCCACTTTTACTCTGAAGAGTCCTGAGGCTTAGGAAGAAGTGACATGGCCAAGTGACATTTCCATTTGAAGGCCAACTACCAGTTCATGGCATCCCCCAACCCCCACATTATCAGCAGAGTTCAGAAGGGTCCGAATTCCTCTCCCCAGAATCAAAGGTCTCAGACACTAGGGAACACTACCTTTGCTCACCTGTGCCAGGACCCCAAGATTTGACCCTTCTCTCTCTCATGAACTCTGGATATGTTCAGAGCAGCAGAACTATTTCATTGCACCCACGTGTTCTCAGGTATATTTAACACACTTCATGATGAGCTCCTTCCCTGTGCAAGGGTATGTCCCATATCTCTGTCATCCATGTCATCCCACGCTCCAGAACACAGTGCTTGGTGTGCGGAGAAAGGACAGGGATCTTAGGACACTCTTACTCATAGCAGCATGGCCACAGCTGGCCCCTTTGAGTGGCCCCATATGTGAAGACTTGACCGGGAGAACGGGATGATGAGGGAATAACCCTTAATGTGTCCTTCCCCTGCTGGGATGCACCCAATTCCTGCTTCGGCTCGTCTAGGGCCCAGGTGTCTATGGTATTGGAAATGCTGCTGGAGACGGGGCGTTCTCGGGCCCTGAAACCTCAGCCACCAGTCAGTGCCCAGTTCTTGACTTCCCTGAAAGAGCGAATTCAAGGATGAGTCACAGTAAAGCATAGCAGAGGCAGCTTTATTGCAAAGCAGAAGTGGGGGAGTGCGAGCACAGTCAGACACAGGGTCTGAGTTGCCAGGTACATGTGGGGCTCTGGTCTTTAGGGGAAGTTATAATAACGGGGTGGAAAATTCATGTAGGAAAATTCTGGGAATAGGCGGGGACTTCCGAGAACTGTAGATCATCACACTTCCTGTAGGCCAGCCTATGCGCAGGCGCAGTCTGACTTTTCTCTCGGGGCTACTCCGTATTAAGTCAAGATCTACCAGAAGTCCTCTAGCGCCCCCCAGTGGAGGGGTCATTCTCGGTCACTTGCAAGCGAACGGGCTCTTTGTGCGCATGTGTGCTGTAGGCTTTGCAGCCGCAGGACGCTTCGGGGCCGTGAGAAACCAGAGCTATCACAGCGTTTACTCAGTAGTCACGAACACTGTCAGGGGTCAGACTCAGGTACCCGTGTTTTGTTTCTCCTGCAGTTACCCAGCGTTTCCCTATTCTGCCTGCCTCAGAAAGAATAACCCTGTGCTTTGAACCAAGAGTGGATTATCTGCCTCTCATGGACCCCAGGCTCAGCTACACGCACAGCCACGGCGACCGCCCAGACACTCCTCCTGAGAGGAAGTAAAAGAGGTTATAGTCCTCAGAAAGCAACTCGCTTTCCTAAAGAATATAAGAACTACACAAGCTATCCCAAAAACATAAATTTGGAGAAAATTCTGAAACTTTTCCACTGAGAGATACGTATGCAATAATGGTATTGGATAAAAGACACAAAAAAGGTTCTTGCCAACCTTCGCAACACGAAGTATGTATGTGAGCATATAAAAGGCTCCCAGGAGGGCTCAAAATGAAGACGTGATTTTAGTATCTTTCTAGACAATATATTTTTTTAAACTAAAAGTCACACTGATGATTCCATGCAGCTTTGAAATTAGCCCCAAAGGCGATCCAAAGGAGGAATTTCAAAGCATCTGACTGCTAAGAGCATCTTGAGAATAAGTGTATGGTGGTAACTGTGAAACCCACACATAACTAGCTATATGCATGCAGAGTGGTTTGCCTGTGAAAGTTCCAGGCACTTTAGAACACTCCACAAAAACTTTCATAAAATTAAGCAATGAGATTTCTTTTCCGTGTGTGTTTTCCTGAGTTGATTGGGAACTTTACTCAGCTATGTGTTTTATTGTGTTTGTGGCAGCTGTAATCTGACACCTAGAAAACTGCTGAGGTAGACCTAGAAACACCTGACTACTCAGGAGTAAAGAACCTAAGAAACACCAGAAGAGGAGAGAATCAGGACTTGCCCGGCTGGGCGTCGCACTACGTGGTTAGCCCCACCCCTCCGCGGAAAATGCAAATCACCTGAACAACGGCTAATAATCCACCCTTGGCCCACTATCCCTGAAGCTGACTCAGTGCATGCTGAACCCTCCAGGAGAGCCCATAACCTCCCCCTACTCCACCCCTGCCCCCTGCCCCCTGCCCTCTTCCCACTGTGGCTCTTTTTTTTTTTTTTTTAAAGATTTTATTTATTTATTTGACAGAGAGAGACACAGCGAGAGAGGGAATACAAGCAGGCGGAGTGGAAGAGGGAGAAGCAGGCTTCCCGCTGAGCAGGGAGCCTGATGCGGGGCTCGATCCCAGGACCCCGGGATCATGACCTGAGCCGAAGGCAGACGCTTAACGACTGAGCCACCCAGGCGCCCCTCCCACTGTGGCTCTTTAGCAGGCATTTCCAAGCAAAGTTTTCTGCCACTGCAGCTAGGGCTGATTTGCTCCTTGACCCAAGGTGTGGACCCAGCTCCCAGTTCTGACCACCATCATTGCATCATCAAACCCGCAGGGAAGGGGCTAGGATGGGGGCCAGGGATGGTTGTTCTCTCCAAGCCAGGTTGAAATCATTTTGTCATGCTCAGTCCATGGAGATTGTGTGTGTGTGTGTGTGTATCCACACACCAGGCATTTGGGTGTTCCTACGCCATGCCTGTCTCACAAGTCTCCCTGCAGTATTTGTGCCCTTGTGTCCTCATACCTGCTAGGGCGGGTCAGCACCTCCCTCTGTCCTCACAAGCCCCTGGTGAAAGCTGTATTTGCCGGTTGTGTGTCTCACGTCTATTGTGCATCTTTTCTGGCAATGGACATGGTATAATGCATGTGTATGCGTAGTCTTGTTGAGGGGTGTCGGCATGCCTCAGTTGTCATACAGTGTCCCCAGGATGTATGTGTAGGGGCTCACAGGTTCTTCTGAGGTGTGTCATAATCTCCCACTTGTCACATTCTGTGTATCTCCAGGAGCATCACCAACGCACAACTGTCCACCTGGAGTAGACCTGAATCACCCATCTCACCAATCTGAAGAAATATGGAGGAAGGTGCGTAGGTGTAAAAGCAAATTAAGAATAAGAAGAGAATTCTCTTTGGTACAAAAAAGGAGACTTTTCCTCCAATCTCTCTTTAGAGCATTTCCCTTGGCAAACTTCTAATGTTAAATCTTTCGAAAAGCTAGATAAGCCTTTTGCCAGTTTTAGAAGTGTGTAAAAATGTGCCCGTGGTATTTTAATTTGTGGAAGTAACTGAGTAACAACAGGAAAGGCTAATAATGCCTTTAAAAGACTTCTTAATACTCAGTTCCCCTGGAAATGAGGGGCACAACATGCCACGTAGGGCCACATGAAGCCTGTCACATGCAGGGGTCCCGAAGCAGGAAGAGGAATGGGGACTATGTAAGACTACAGTGGCGAGAAAAAGTAGGTGCTAGTGTCCCGTATTTGGCAGGAAACAAAACACACTCTCTAGTTTGTGGCTGGGAGGTTTGTAATAGGGCTTTCTCACGGCCGAGAGACGCGGTCCGCGTTGGGGCGGGAGAAACTCGGACGCCCGGGCCGCAGGCAGTGCGCCCTCGCCGGCCGGCGATGCAGATCCGTCCCGCTGACGTTCGCGCCGGTTGTCGGGCGCCATCGGGTGGCCGCTCTTATACTTTCTTCCCTCCGGAGCTCCGGCGAAATCGACAAGGGATGGGACTTGGCCGCGACACCCGAGGCAGAGTTCCAGGAGGCCGGCGGTGCTGGCGGGATCGTCCCGCTCTCGCCGGCGCGTCGCCGCGCATCCATTCGCTGGAGATTGGATACGCAGCTCTCGAGGGTGGGGGTCGTAGCCGCAGTGAAGGGAGAATTCGTGGGGCCGCCCGGGGGGGCTCGACCAGCACCCGCTTGGTGCTTCTCCGCCCGCGGGAGCTGACCGAGGCGCAGCGGGGCAACGGGAGAGGGTACCCCGCGCCGAGGTGCCGGCCGCTCCGGAGGTGTAGACCGGCCCGAAATGTGCGGGGAGATCGGGGTAAGGTGCCAGAGATCTGGCCGCGGCTCCTCGAGGGGTCCGGTGGTTGGAGGCGCCTCCGCGCAAGTTTTTCCACGTCCCAACGCGCAGACGTGGATGGGCCGACCCTAGCCCGCGTGGCCGGGGAGGGCGGACCTCGGCGGTGCACGTTCCAGCTCGGGGTCCTATGTGTTACGCTCGGCTCTTCGAGGCTTTGCTTCAGAAGTGAACACCGGCACGGAGCGTGTGCGGTGGCCGAGATGAAGTGCCCAGAGCCTGCCCACTGTTCCGCGTGGGATGCGGTGGTGCCTCCACGGTTTTTTCCGAGCCCCAATCTGGAGTTGAGGGCCGACAGAAGACCTGCGAGGGAAGGGGGTGTGGGCACCTGGGCCTTTCCTGGCCGGAGGATCTCCGTGGCATTTAAGCTCCAGTCGGGAGACACGAGTGGGTGGGCTCTTACCTGCATGGGCAAGTGGGGCAAGGGTAGCCAGCTTCCACAAGCGTATTGTAATCTGCGGAGTGTTGTGTCCTTACGGTCCTGGGTCAACCAGATGGCGGCAGAAAGCTCCAGGCCTGAGATGGGGGTCACTCTGGGGACGAACAGCCGAGCTACACCCCCAAGAGACGCGCATAAATCTGTGAGTCAGCTCCGTCTCCGAGCACAGTAATTTTTTCACGTGGAATTGACACTTTTTGCCGCCGTGGAGTCGGGGAGACGAACCTCCACACATCGAAAAAACAGCTACGTCTCAGAACGCGTGGGAGCTCTGAGCTTGAGGCCCGATTTTGTCCTGTTTGACCTGCTCGCCTGGGTTTTCAGTGCGCTTGGACACCCCGAACGTGGTGGAGGAAGTTTTTGGGGCCTGATGTCATTTTGCCGTGGATACCTGGTTGCAGTCGCAAATATGCTCCGCCACCCCCACCCTGGTTCAGTGCTGTGGAAGACGGAAGTGTCTAGACTACCCTACGGGTCGTTTTCGAACAACAGAGAGCTGGGGGTCGAAGCAGGCCCAGGATTGTTGTTACCCCTCCTGTGGGTTCCCTTTAGGGGTTCTTGAGTCGGTCGCTGTGGGTTAGCGCGGTCTTCTGTACAGGACCCAGCTCGAGGCTAATGGGAGAATACTCGCGTGCGGGGGGCACCACTTCTCCCGCGCGCAGCGGGCCCGCGCCTTTTCCCTGCCGGGTGGGTGCGTGCTCCGCGGGCAGGGATGCGGAGCCTGGCCGCCTCCGGGCCGGGGCTTTTGGCCTTAGCAGAGGCTTTCCTTCGTTTCTTGGTTGTCTTGCAAGCAACTCTGCGGTGGAGAAGCCATCCTGCCGCCCTGTGCGCTCCCCGGGTCCGCTGTGGGGCCCCCGGAGCACTCGAGGTCCACCACCAGGTGCCTGTTCGCAGCGGCCCCTGAGTCTCCCCCTTCTGCGGGTGCGGCTGAGGAGCGGGAGTCGAGTGGGCGAGAGGCGATGCGCTGTTCCAGGGTTGGGGTGGGCCCCTCGCCCGGCCGCGTGCCGGAGGACGAAGCTGCGCGCCAGACAACGATGGCGGCGGTTCCATCGGCTTGTTTCGCCGTTTTACCGGTTACGTGAACATGAATATCTGTCTCTTGCCCTGCACGGCAAACGGATGAATTTCCGAAGCAGCGCAGCTTCCCAGTCGAGCCACTGATCCCTGAAGGGGGGCCCCATGTGCTTACCTGCATCATGGAGTCCCCAGCTCGGCTGTTTGGACGTCTCTGCGAGCCCGCCGAGCCCTGATTTGGGGGATGACGTGCCCTCGATCAGAGAGCATTCGCCCCCTTGACGTGAGAGCATCGGGGCCCCTGACGCCCTTGCCGCTGCTCCCCTCGCGCGCTGAGTAGCTACCGGGCACGTCGTTGCGTGTGGGCGAAGGCTGCTTTTTGGCGTGAAGCCCACTGGTTCCCCGGTGGGGCTGAGCACTGTTTTCCCGTTGTGAACCGTGTTGCTGCGCCCGAGGCAGGGCAGGGTCCCCGGCGCGCACTAGCGAGGGGCCTGCGGTGAGCGTGCGGGTCTCCTTTCCGGGGCCATGGGATCCGTCTCCAGCACCCCCTGCACCGCTGTAGGGGGCTCTTGGCCGTTCCGGGCCTCCAACCTGGTGGGCGGCTAGCGAGCACCGGTGGGGCTACCTCGTTGGGGCTGCTTCCCGGACGTGGCCCCAGAGCCGAGCGCAGTAACGGGCCGGTCCCACCGCAGGGGCCACGGCGCGCGGAATTCATGGATACCAAGGCTGGTGCGCGTCCCAGGCATCACAGGACCGCTCCCGTGTACCCTGTTGAGAAGACTGCTCGTGGTCCTGACAGCGACACCGCGTTTAGGTGTTTCCTCCGCCGCCTCGGTGCGTGCGCCCTGGTCTCTATACCGTCTGGATCCCCGTGTGCGTTTCCTCCTTGTCAACGCTGACTCTCCCGCGTCTGAACAGACGACCCGCCGTGCAGCCCGGCCTAGTGCCGAAGCCAGGCTGCCGCCCGGGTGTGACCCTGGCCTCTCCCCACCAGCTGGTGGTGGCGGGAGTCTTGGGTGCGGTCGGCGCGGTCGGGCGCCGCGCTGCGGGCGGGGTGTGCGCCTCGAGACGTGACAGCGCTCCAGGGCTCCGCAGCGGCTGCTGTGGGCGGGGGCTGAGCCTCGAGACGCGCAGGGGTGTCCCTCAGGGACAGCAGTGGCTCTGTGTGCCAGGGGCGCACCCACCGCTTCGTATTTGGGGGGCCTCTAGGGCGAGAAACTCGAGGGGTTCCCGGTTGGCTGACTTTACGAAGTGAGTGCTCTCAGTCCGCCGCTGCCGGCCCGAGGCCCTTGTTCTACCCACAGTCTCGTGCCTTCCGGCCTTGCTGCCGACCTGGGAACGCGCCCTCCAGGGCCTCGTTTCCCAGGCCCGCTGAGGCTCCCTCGGCGGTGGGGCGGGCAGGGTCGCGTCCGCACACTGCGGGTCGGGTCCCGTCTTCCCGTCCTGAACCGTGGGCACGCCGCTTCCAGGGAGAAGGCCTTGGCCTGACGAGGGACGCCGGCCTCGACGGGATTGCTGCCCCCCGCTGGGTGCCTGGCTTCTGAGCCCCCAGGGTGGGGCCCTTCGGGGTTTGCAGAATCCCTCCCCCGGACATTCATGCCGGTTGTCGGGCGCCATCTGGTGGGCTCGTACTTTTTCCCTCCGGAGCTCCGCCCGGGCTGGGAGTTGGTCTCGGTACGCGGGGCCGAGTTCCAAGAGGCCGGCGGTGCTGGCGCGATCGTCCCGCTCTCGCGGCGCATCGCCGCCCATCCATTCGCTGGAGATTGGATACGCAGCTCTCTAGGGTGGGGGTCGTAGCCGCGGTGAAGGGAGAATTCGTGGGGCCGCCCGGGGGGCTCGACCAGCACCCGCTTGGTGCTTCTCCGCCCGCGGGAGCTGATTGTGACTCCGCGGGGCAACGGGGGAGGGGAGCCTCGAGACGTGCAGGGGTCCGTGAGGGCCAGTGGGTGTTCTGGGTACCTGGGCACCACTCTTTGTGCTGGGGGTCTTTAGGCCGTGAAGTGTCCTGGTGTAACCGGCCTGTAGCCGAGATGTCCCCAGTCCGTTGCTGTGGCCCGAGGCCTCTCGACCCCTTCGGTCTCGCGCCCTCCCTGCCTTGCTTGCCGCGCTACAAGGCCCCCTGGGGGTTCCTCTGCGTCCGTTCTGGACGGCGGCCATGTGTGCCGGCGAGGACCGGTCCCCGCCCCACCTTCTGATCTCGGAAGGCGGGTGGGGTCCCGTCTGCCCGTCCTGGCCCGTGGGCACGCCGCTTCCCAGGGAGAGGACCTTGCCCCGACCTTCGTCCTTGCGAGACGCCGGCCTCGACAGGATTGCCCTGCACTCTGTGCCTGGTTTCTGAGGCGCCATCGGGGCAGCTCTGGGGGAGGAGCGTCCTCGCTTCTCCACGCTGGTTCGGTAGAAGGGCGAAAAGCCGCAATCGTTCCTTTAGTCGCTTGCTTCTCTCCTGTGAGGAGCGGTTTTCAACGCTAAATATGCCCGGGTATGGAGACTCCGTCAAGGGAGCGCACACAGGCCAGCACCAGCGCGGTCAGCCCCCGAGGCCCCTTGGGTGTGCGCCTCTGGCTTTGGTGATGGGACCTCAAGGTGGCCACACGCCCCCGATGCCTGCCCCTATTGTGTGTTCTGGTGTGGCGGTTATTGTGACTCCTGGAGATGGTCACAGTGACGGAATAGGGAGCCTGAGAAACGAGCACCACATCCAAGCGATGCAGCAGGGGCTCCAATACCTCACTCTCGGCCGCAGACCAGGGTGAGACCTGAGGTCCCTGTCCTCGGAAGGCGTGCACTTGAGATCCTCCAGCTGAGGCCCCCTGGTGGGTGACTCTGGGGCCAGCAGCCCCTGGGGATGGTAGCTCCGGTGGCAGGCGCTGTGGAGGAGGACCAGCTCGTAGTTGGTTGGAGCCGCGGGGTCAGCTGGCTGGAGGCAGCAGCTATTGTCCCCACCCCTTGCCTCTGGGTGTCCACGAGCTCAGTGTCCTTGTTGGCCCCTGAGGGGCAGTTTCTTAGAATCTTGTTCCAGGCTGGCCCTGGATCCTGCAGCCGGGTACCCGTGGACTGTGGGACCGTGGTTTTTGTGGGTGGTTTTCTGGACCTGAGGCGCTGGTTGAGGAGGGGTGGTGGGGGCTTGGGATGGTTGGGGGCTTTCGTCTCCCGCCGCCAGAGGCGTGGGATTGTTGGGCGTGCTCCACGACGGGCTGGAGCCAGGGTTTGCCTAGAAGGTTTCCGGAGAACGGAAGTTGGCGGTTGTGGAAGAGGAAGTCCCGTCAGAGCTGTGTCCTAGACGATGCCCTGGGACGAGGCGATGGGGGCCTCCCATGAGCCACTGAGGCAGCCGCTGGGAAAAGGAAGTCTGCGTTTGGGGCGTGCATGGCTGTGAAGCTGGAATCGAGGCCGGATCCGCCTCGGGAGTGGAGCTGTGAACCTCGGGGTCACTAGTGGGGGCGGCGGCGGCAGCTGCGAGCCAGCGCTGGGTGGCGCCCCAGGGTCTCCCCCCGAGCGGTGCGGGGACGCGGGTCCGAGAAGGCTCGCCGGAGGGTGCGTCATCGCGCTCCGCGCCTCCTGCAGCCATCTCCCACAAGGCGTGTCGAGGGTCCCACGCTCGTCTTCCGTGCTCCTGCAATCAGGTTGTCCCCACCCCAGGCGCGTCGTGGCGCCTCGGCTGGTGGGGGCTCCCTTCGCCGCCGTGGCCGTCAGTCTTCGGCCACCTGCCCGGATCCCGCCCCCAGAGGCTCTCTCCGTTCTCCACGCCTTGGGGCCCTGGCCGGCTCTTCCCAACCCTGAGCCTGCCTGCTTGCGTCCCCCTTCCCACCCTAGTCCCAGGCTCTCCGTGCGGACCTCCACCCTCTCAGCTGCAGATGTTCGGTCTCCGTTAAGTTGCAGACACTGGTGCCCCCGCCCACTGCACAAGCTCACTTGCTTTTGGAAAGGAAACGATTTCCGTCTGTGCTTGGCCGTAGGAGTTCTAGAGACGGGAAGGCGCTGGGGAAAAAACCAACCGAACAGCCTAGGCAAATACGGAAGCTGAAAACCATAACCTAGAAAGTTGCTTAGGGGGCGGGGCGCCTGGGTGGCTCGGTTGGCTTTATCCCACTTTTGGTTTTGCCTCGGGTCATGATCTCGGTGTCGTGAGGTCGAGCCCCAAGTCCGGATCTTCACTCAGCTCCTCCCCCCGCCGCGGCGGGGTTTAATTTTAGGCATCTTGGCTCCAAGTTTGTAACGTGTCTGTTTCAGACCTAGGAAAAACTGTATTCCTTTGGATAAAGGTGACTCATCTTGAGAACACGCTTTTGTATGTTAATAGGCTTGTTTGTAGGTGCTTAGGCTGTGTTTTTTTTTTTTTTTTTTAAGATTTTGAGAGAGAGAATGAGATAGAGAGCATGAGAGGGGGGAGGGTCAGAGGGAGAAGCAGACTCCCTGCCGAGCAGGGAGCCCGACGTGGGACTCGATCCAGGGACTCCAGGATCATGACCTGAGCCGAAGGCAGTCGCTTAACCAACTGAGCCACCCAGGCGCCCTAGGCTGTGTTCTTAAATGAGCTTGCTTTTCTGCCATGATGATCTCTAGTGTATATTGTGCTGTAGTGCTGTATTTGTAATAAAGTGGTTTTCTGTTTTGAGTTTCTGATGGTGTGCAGGACACTGCCCCCCACAATGATCCTAGCACTCTACACCACTTATCCAACGGAGTTACTGCAAGAAGCAAAATTTAGAATGTGGAAATTCTTAAGAGGTTCGATGACCCTAGTTAACTTCAAAGTAGAAGACTAGCAGAGCCCTTTGTGATAGGTGATGTGGAACTTCTTTTCTGCATCCTGATTTTTTTGGCATGAGTAAGTTTTTAAAAGCTTTTGTGTTCCCTGACCACCTTATGTATTGGTTTAACCTTATTAAGGAGCAAGCCTTTGCAAAGGTGGCTCTTGGCCTTTAGCGTGCCATCTTCTTGGAAACCACCTCTGTGCTATTTGAGAGCCAAGCAGAGGAAGAAATGTTGCAGGATTTTTTAGCCATAAGAGAAAGAGGAGGCAGAGCCAAGGTGTAAACTGCTGGCTGGTGCCGCCCATGGAGCCAGAGGACCATGATACAAGGAAAGCCAGAAGGCAGGGATGCTGATACCAAGTGTGCTGGACTGCAGGCCTACTTTTTAGAGCGTGGATTCAATGGAATCTACAACATTCCATGGGCATTGGGTTGCAATGAGAGACCTCTGTCTTCTTGCTCTGGATGCCAAGACCTTTTGGTCCGTTGCCCTGGACCTCTCAGACTTTTGGGACTAATTATGTTTTCACTTGTGGCTGAATTGGTGATACATGTACAATAATAAAATCCTCTCCTGTCCTTTGGTGAAGGAAAAAAGACAAAGGCTCAGCAAATGTTGAGTTTGAGGAGACTAACCTTGATTTTCAGCTGTTGGCCCCAGGTGATGTAGTCACAGGAAGAGAGAGACTGCTACTCTACAAAGAAGTTTAAATTGGTGACTGGAAACTTTAAGGTGCTCAACTTTGATGAACATGAGGGGAAAGTGATCTTGAGCCATATCAGTTATATTATTTGAATAAGGACAATTTAGCACAGGGAAAGAAGGGTGCAGAGGCCGGTCATTAGGGAACTGTGTCTAGAATACCTGTCAAGTTTGGCTTGCATGTAACTCTGGGGCCTTTTTGTGTGAGCTCTGTCTTGTGGACAAGGGGAGCCCTTTGGGCCTGGCCTTAGTCTCTCCCTAGTCTCTCCCAGAGCTCCAGAGGTCAAGTTGACAGGCCTAAGCTCTACACCACCCATAAATCACAGGATGAGCACACACTATTGGATATGGATGACCCAAGGCCGCACGTAGTGTTAAACAAAGGGCATTTGTTTATCATGGCAGAAGTTCCCAAGGGCTCAGAGGTTAGGTCCCAGGATTTAAGGGCAAGTGGTAAATGTTTAAACCTTTCTTTGGAATGTGGAGAGAGATCAAGAGAACTTTTAACTGATTTGTTACATTTAAATTGATTTAATCCTTTATTTGCATAGTAATATTCTTAAAACTTTTGTCCCTTTCATATATCTCAGTGCATTTTACTATTTGCTATGTTTGTGTAGCAGTAGTTGCTGAAAACAGACCATTTACTGACCGTTTCTTCTAAAGGCACATTTTGGTGGGCAACTTTCATGCTCACAGCTGGAACTGGGAAAGATTTTAAAACATTTTTACACTTTTACATGCAGAACTATTACATGCAGAACTAACCTTAAAGTGTATGTGGCCATCAGACTGTGAACAGCACAAACAACTGTGAAAGTTATTGGTTTCCTTTTTAATTTTTATTGCACTAGCAAACTTTTCCAACACTTTTTGTCTCCATCAGCACTCAGAGCAACTGGAATTAGCAAATATTTATGCAAGGGCACAGGTGGCAAACTGAATTTGTTAGGGGAAATGTGTTAATTCAACCACGGTGACATACCACTACACACCTTTTAAAGCCACTAATGACAAAGACTGGAACAAAGGTGACCATGTTTCAAGTGGCGAGGATGACAGAAGAACCAGAGTAACCACCAGCCCTTTAGAGACTCAGGCATTGCACGGCTAGCTGTATCAAAACCCATTTTGAGAGGATTTGTATGTTCACAGTAAGCTGCAGAAAACCCATTTGTTAGGTGAATGGATGAACAAATAAGTGTATCATCTTGGCAATTAAAAAAAATCACACTATTCAATGCTGTCAGAGTATTAATTATGCACTTATGTACCCTTAAGCCAACTTTTTAAGAGTAGTACCCACTTTAAGATTCCAATGATGTAAAATTTTAGAGAACACAAAATAGTATTTGCCTGGGCGGCCAGAGTTAAAAGATGAAAATACTTATGGTTAAAATTTATTAGTGTGTACCAGCTGTTGCATTTTTGTTTTGTGCACGCCCATTCTGAAGTGTGACCTTACAAAGTACATTTTAAGTATATTGCATGCCAAGCAGAAATGGTTTCACATAAAAATCTGAATCTCTCTTTGGAAAAAGTAGGAATTTGGCGACCCTAGGTTTCATAGTGGGAGCTCTGCTGTGTGTACTAGCTGGCAAACAATTCCACTGGAGCTCACCTGCATAGGTTCAAGGAAATGGGGAAGCCAAGTCTCCGTTGGTCATAAAAATCACATACCTACTGCCTTCGGAGGTCTGGACTTCTTAGTTCTGTTTTCAACTCTCCCTTCGCCCACCTTTCTTTAACTGGAGAGCAAGAGGAGCAGTTAGCTCTAAAGGGCCTCAGAATTTCTGCAAGAACCTTTACTGTAAGCCACAGTCCCTCCAGTTTGCCGTTTTTTTTCGTCACTGCCTACTGCCCCCAGTGTTTTTGTACTGAATGTGGTTCCTACCTGACGCCTGGAGTCAGGGAGACCAGCCTTCCAAACCTCTCTCTTGGGACCTGGGGACCTTATGTGAACCTCCAAGGTGAAAAAGAGAAGCTGAATCAAAAAACACAGGATTCTTACAGCTGTCCTCTCAGGGAGACCTCTAGACCCACAGAAAACCCCAACATCTGGATTATAAGATTAGTCACACAAAAAGCACTGCCCTGTAGTCTATCCTAGGAGGCTTTGGGGCTGCAATGTAAATTAGGCCCAAACCAGAGTGACCGCTAGCCTGTGCCATGATACGATCTATCCCCACTGACGCATACAAAGTTGGGACACCCACCAAGAAACTTGCAGTGACAAATGTGGCAAGGGCCCTGGACAGGTTAGAAAGAACATCGCTCCCTACGACCTGCGTGTTCAGACATGTGGGGGTGTTAGGCTTCTGTGGTATGTTCCTGTGTTCAACACCTGGCTCATTCCCTGCTATCTCCACCTCCACTGTAAGGCCTTTCTCCGGTGTGCACTTTCTGGTGTCGAATGAGGTTAGACCTGCGGCTGAAGGCTTTCCCACATTCAGTGCACTTGTAAGGTCTAGCTGGGCTGTGAAGTTTCTGGTGGTCAATCAGAGCAGACCTTTGGCTGAAGACTTTGCCGCAGTTGCTGCACTCATGAGGGCTTTCTGTGGTGTGAACTTTTCGGTGCTGAGTAAGTTGTGTGCTCTGGCTGAAGAATTCTCCACATTCACTGCACTCATAGGGTTTTTCTCCAGTATGAACTCTCTGGTGTTGAGTGAGGCCAAAGCTTTGGCTAAAAAGTTTCCCACATTCATTGCACTTGTAAGGCCTTACTCCAGTGTGAACTCTCTGGTGCTTGATGAGGGTGGAGCTTTGGCTAAAGAGTTTCCCACATTCACTGCATTCATAAGGCTTTTCACCAGTGTGAATTCTCTGGTGTTTAATGAGGCTGGGACTTTGGTTAAAGAATTTCCCACATTCACTGCATTCATAAGGCCTTGTTCCTGTGTGCACTCTCCGGTGTTTAATTAGGTTGGAGTTGGAGGTGAAGAATTTTCCACACTCACTACATTTATAAGGCCGTGCCCCAGTGTGAATTCTCTGATGTTCACTAAGGCTGGAGCTTTGGCTAAAGAATTTCCCACAGTGGCTGCACTCATAAGGCCTTTCTCCAGTGTGAATTCGCTGGTGCCGAACAAGCGTGGGTTTGTTACTGAAGGCTTTTCTGCATTCGCTGCATTCATAAGGCCTCTCTCCGGTATGGACTCTCCGGTGCTGAACAAGTATGTGTTTGTAGCTGAAGGTTTTCCCACACTCATTGCACTCATAAGGCCTTTCTCCAGTGTGGACTCTCTGATGCTGAGCAAGTCTGTATTTGCGACAGAAGGCTTTCCCGCATTCACTGCACTTATAGTGCTTTTGTCCATTGCGAAAAGGCTCTGCACAGCTGGTGTCCTTAGGTGGTGGCCCCTGGCTGTGAATGAGCTGGTGCTGGAGAAGACCTGAGCTCTCAGGGAAGGGCTTCCTTGATGTGTGTGTTACACAGCTCTTTGCGTTCCTTCTGAGGGGTTTGTCTCCACTGTGCTCCTTCTGATGCTGGTGAACGTTCCCCTGTGTCCCACACAGTTTCTGGCCAGGGTTTGTTCCCAGGCACTCAGAAGGTGAATGCAAATCACCTTCTGAGTCCAGGCCACGTTCCTGGGTGTCAGCCTTCTTGGTAGAATTTATCTGTGACCGTCCTACAGAAACGTTCTGCTCAGAAGGTGCTGCCTCATCCTCTGTTCCACGCCCACAACCTGAAAGCAGAGAACAGTGACGAGCTTGGGTAGGAGGCCGCCTACCCTCCCCCTGCCTTGACACCAGGGGATCAAGACAAAAGGAGCTGGGGTGGGGTAGTTTGAAGGCAAGGGCTGCATCACAGGACTCACCATGCAGAAGAAACATGGATGGGGTGTACCACAGGGAGGAGGGGCTGGGTCTGCAACTCATATCTTCGGAAATGTGTTCTTGCCAGTGCCTTGGTTATACCAGTGTTCAAGTATTATTTTAAGGGTATGGGTACATACAGACTGTACAACACAGTAAGTGTACGCCAGTGTTGGAGAGCACAGCAGAAGGAGCAATGATCAGTGGCGACCCCAATGAAGGGTAGAAGACAGGGGAGGGATATACTCCTAGGTCTCTTTTGAGAGGAAAAATGACAAGTGGGCAAAATGTCAAAAAAGGGGAGAAGCCTCTGACCTTGGCACCAAACAGTGTTTGAGCCCAGGACACGACATGTTCCTGATAGGATTCCCAGCTCTGTATCACATCCTCCCCCAGTTGGAGTCATGCCCACTTTGTCATGTTATGTGGTGTTCTCCCAGTTCCAGTTGGACAACATGGGATCTAGAAGATGCAAGCCTTTAAGGGAAAGACAGGACAGGTAAGTGGGCAGCACTGGTCCAGGGCAGCCAATCCCAAAACCACCTCAGGAAACAAAAATATCCTGGAAATTGTTACTGAAAGAGCTTCAGAACTGGGGGTTGGTTGGTGAGCTCTTTGTGAAAGCAGGTGTCGTATATATGCCCCAGCGTCAGCAGCCAGAAAGAAGAGGAAAGACAGATTAGCCCAGGACACTGGGGTTGGTGTGAGGGGCCTTACCCAGTGACGCAACAAGTGCAAAGACCTCCAGCATCACATCACGGTACAGTTGTCTCTGAGCCTCATTAAGAAGCCTCCATTCCTCCTGGGAAAAGTACACAGCCACTTCCTCAAAGGTCACAGAGCCCTGGGATGAAGGGGACAGTTATGTCCGTAAGCAGCCTCTCTCTGCAGGACCCCAAAACTACCCCGAACCCCAGCCCACATTCACTCCCATCCCTGCTCCTTATCTGCCCTAGCTCTCCAGCTTAAGCAGTGGTACCCAGTTTCAACAAAGAGGCAGGTGGTCAGAGTGATGCCTTCTGAGCTCTGGGCCTCAGATGCAGGACCCCCATCCTTTTCCTGCAAGACATATGTGAGTCCCCCAGGATCATGCCTCCCAGACATAACCATGTTGGGCCTAGCATTCTCTCAAACTCCTACTCATTGGACCATACCTCCATCATACATCTGATCCCCACCACCAGTTAGCCCATAAAACTGACTTCTGTCTGTGTGTGGCATCTAGGAAGTGCATGCCAAGTGCAGTAATAAATCCCAACCTCCAATGGCCTCCAGCCCTGCAAAGAAGGGGCTTCTCCACCTGACCTTGTTCCTGGCTTAGACCACATGCAGATCTAAATACCCTTGGTCACATTCTGCCTCTACACTGCACATTTTGTGTGTCTTGCCACTTTACCAGGTATAATCCAGGTCCCAGTAACACACTTTTTATGCAAGCTATCTTACGACTTCCTGACAGAACCACCACAAAAGCCTGGTTGGGTGAGGGCCTAGAAGGGTGATTAAGTACCAGTCTGACCATTATTGCTCTGGTCTCAGGTTCACTCCTCTGAAAATCTGGCTACCTGTTGGACTTTCCCCTCCCCATACCTCCCTCTGCATTTCCGATTACTGCTATTCTGTCTTGTCCATCTCCGTGCCATCCATCCTCCACAGCTCTCCTCCCTTGTCCCCCAATGGCAACGCCACTGTAACCTGAACATGCCTCCTTCTATATGAGATCCAGAGTTCTAGATCTCTATCGTGGGACACACAACAGATGCCACAGTGTGGACATCTTGAGAAATGCAGGACCAGCTGTCCATTTGTCACCTATACTTGGGAATCTCTGAAACATTTGAGACTCAACATGGCCAAATCCTAATACCTTGATATTCTCACCAAAAACCATGGAGCCATCTGTGACCTGGTCAGCCCTACTTTAAAAACAAATTCAGGGGCACCTGGGTGAACTCAGCAGGTTAGGCATCTGCCTTGAGCTCAGGTCATGATCCAAGAATGCTGGCATCAGGCTCCCTGCTCACTGGGGAGTCTGCTTCTCCCTTTGACCCTCCCCGCTCTTGTGCTCTCTCTTGCAAATAAATCTTTAAACAAATCCAGGGCACCTGGGTGGCTTAGTTGGTTAAGTATCAGCCTTCAGCTTGGGTCATGATCTCAGGGTCCTGGCATTGGGCTCCCTGCTCAGCAGGGGAGTCTGCTTCTCCCCCTCCTTCTGCTTGTGTGTTCTCTTGCTCACTCTCTCTCAAATAAAGAAATCTTAAAAACCCAAAAGACAAATCCAGAAGCCAAACAGTCTTCTACCTCCACATCTACCACTTTAGCCCAGCTACCAATCCTGATCTAGCCTCGTTTAATGATCTCCTTGTCTCCCTCTTCCCCAGTCTGTAGTGTACTCTATCACCAAGGGCAGCTTCTCAAGACCCGAGCCAGATTCAGTTTTCTCCTCTTCTCCAGAACTGTTTGACTGCTACCATCACTCTCAGAACAGAACCCTGACTTGGCTCCCGGCCCTCTGTTCTCAACAGACATATGAGACCTAGAACACTCCCATCTCAGTCTCACCTCCAAGCCCAAGGCTTTGTACATACTGATACCTAAGACACCTTTCACACCTCACCCCGTTGCTTGCCAAAAGTGGGCACCTCTCTCCATATAACGTCTGACCCGGGCTTAGGGGCTTATCTAGAGTGTCGAGACACCAAGGGCAGGAAGAGTGGCAGCAAAAGAGTTCCAGGACACCTGACACTCACCGGTGCAGGGTCCATAAGTGCTTCTGCTGAAAGCAGAACCTGCAGGAAGAGCAGGGCCATGTTAGTTTAATTCCCATGAGGGATACAAAGTGAAACACGTAATGTTATTTCACATAAAGATGAAAGCTGAAGGGGATAAAGAAAGCATTTATACAAGAAAGTAGAAAGTGTGGAGTTATGCCAAAAGCATGTGTGCATCCTCAGAAATGTCTGTCAGGGTTGTGTTGTGTTTGAGGAATATCCCTTAGGTGAATGAACAACAAGAATAAGAGATAAATTATGTTCAGGTTTATGTGTGGGTGTGCTTCTGAACCTTCCATTTTATTCCTTATTTTATTCTGATTCTTCCTGTGCCAAAAATACATTCTTCTCTTCCTATACCTTGTAGTTGGCCCTAATAGCTGGTTAGGTATGTGACTCCTTATACTTTTTTTTCAAGTTTGTCAATAAATGTTCAGAAAGATATTGCAAATATATTTTCTCCCATGGTAGAGAAGTAAACCAAACCCCTAGTCACTTGATTACACCTTCGAAATAAAGCTCTGCTAAAGAGGTTGTCGCTGGGGCTCCAGTAAAGGTGCTTAGGGCAACTGCATTTCTGACTGTTTCAACTTAAGAGAAAGGAAAGGAAACAAGCTAGGACCTAACCTTTCTTCCATCCTCATTATATAAAATTCTTTCCTTTGAAGCATTACTTTCTATCCTTACAATGATTAAATTTCTGCCTATCTTAGCAAAATACCTTAACTGAGATAACCCATCATCATGTTCTCTTGGAGTAATACCAAAGGCAGATGATAGAAGAGTATAACCACTTAAAAAACAAAAATCTTGTGGGTGTGAGTATAAAAGTTTATGGTAATGTTAAGTGTGTGTTTAAAAAGATAAAAGATTGATCAGAAAGTGAAAATGTTAGTTTAAGCACAATAATTTTAATAAATTTAAATCACAATTTAGGAAAACTGCATCATTAGACAAAAAGAATCTCAAAAACAACAAACAACAACAACAAAAACCCAGCCAAAGAATATATCCATAAAGGGGGCGCCTGGGTGGCTCAGATGGTTAAGCGTCTGCCTTCGGCTCAGGTCATGATTCCAGGGTCCTGGGATCAAGCCCCAAGTCGGGCTCCTGGCTTAGCGGGGAGCCTGCTTCTCCCTCTCCCTCTGCCTCCCCCGCTGCTCATGCTCGCTCTCTCTCTGTATCTCTGTGTCTCAAATGAATAAATAAATTCTTTCAAAAAAAAAAAAAAAGAATATATCCATAAAGGGTAAGATCAATGAGAAAGGAAGAACAAATCTTGACAATATTCATAAGAGTACCCAAAACAATGTGGAGGAAAGTACACACACCTCACACCTAGATTTCATAACAAACTGGAGCCACAAAACCCGAACCCAACACTACCAAAAGATTCAAAGCAACCAAAGCCAAAACTTTTACGTTATATGTGTTATTAAAGGATGCCAAGGGGCACCTGGGTGGCTCAGGTCATGATCTCAGGGTTGTGAGATCAAGCCCCACGTGAGGCTGCTTGGGATTCTTCCTCTCCTTCCTCCCCTTCCCCTGCTTCATGCTCTCTTACTAAAATAAATCATCTTTTAAAAAAAAGGATGCCAGGGTTGGAGGAAATATTCAAATAGGAAAAGCCATTAAGGTCCTGGAAAGTAAGAGGGAAGAAAGCAGAAACAATGTGTGTTTCACCATAAAAATAAATGCATGCTTGGTGTGACTGCAAAAGAGGTGATATAACATTATAAAGCTGTTCCGGTAAGAAAAGTATTGGCACAGAAATTAGGTTGAAAAAACTAGATCTCATAAAGTGGGGCACCCATGGGTCTTGATGCTTCAGTGGTGGTATGGAGCATTAAAAGAGCTTATAAATTACTCTGTGTGGCAAGACAAATTTAGACCTCCACTTTAAATGATGCACACACAAAAAAGTAATTCCAGCTGGAGAGGCTTAGATGGGAAGACAAAAATTACATCTCTTAGGAGTTAATAAATGAACAGATTTCTCAAACCAAAGCATCGTAGTAAAGAACCCCACTACATTATAATAAAAGGGCTCCTGATGGGCACCTGGGTGGCTCAGTCGTTAAGCATCTGTCTGCCTTCGGCTCAGGTCATGATCCCAGGATCCTGGGATCGAGCCCCGCATCAGGCTCCCTGCTCTGCGGGAAGCCTGCTTCTCCCTCTCCCACTCCCCCTGCTTGTGTTCCTGCTCTCGCTGTCTCTCTCTGTCAAATAAATAAAATCTTTAAAAAAAAAAAATAAAACCAAGTGGCATTTGGGGGCGCCTGGGTGGCTCAGTTGGTTAAGCGTCTGCCTTCAGCTCAGGTCATGATCCCAGGGTCCTGGGATCGAGTCCCACATCGGGCTCCCTGCTTGGCGGGAAGCCTGCTTCTCCCTCTCCCACTCCCACTCCCCCTGCTTGTGTTCCCTCTCTGGCTGTGTCTCTGTCAAATAAATAAATAAAATCTTAAAAAAAAAAAAGGGCTCCTGTTGTCATAAAAACTGAAATGACAAGCCACACAGGTGAGCAAAAATTACACAAATTCTTGAACCCCCCATTATTGTTAAAAAAAAAAATCTAAGATTTGAATATCTAATAAATTGAAATCTTGGGTATGTAAACAAGAATTCCAGCAAGCACTTTTTACAAATGTAATGGTAATCATTAAAGCAAAACTCAGTAAGGCTGACCTCGCAAGCCTGACACTGGCCCAGTGCTAGTAACACTATAGAAATTAGTAAATACTGTAAGCTGCTATGGGTATATAGATTTGGTAACATTCTGAAAACCAGTCTGGCATTATAAAGTAAATTTAAACTTTTCACTACTTGTAGAAATCTATCCTTAATACATATATGCTAGACAACTGTGTGCTTTATCCCAGAACATGTGGCTATAGTAGCAATGTATAAATGCAGAAAACCATGGGCAACACCTAAAAAGACATTTTATTCATATATTCATACTATAGAATACTGCACAGAAAACGGACAGATGTAAAAAGTTAAAGTCACAACATACTATTGTGATGCCAGTTCTTTCAAATGAAAAGTGTTTCAAAACACATGGAAACCAATAAACATCAAGACAACAAAAGATGCTTACTTGAAACATCAGACAACAGCTTAACTCTGGAGATTGGGATAACTGTTGTGGAAAGACTTGCACAGCTGGCTTCTGGGGTCCAATTTATACCCCATTTCTTCACTTGGCCAGAGCGAACATTAATTAGAATGCAGCGATCAGGCCGGCAGGGGGAGCTCTCAACCCGACCACGCGCTTTCCTTTGCAAACTCAACAGAACACAGGTGGAATCTACTAAGAGCGACTACTTCACTAGCCTACAACAGCCCAGCCAATGAGAAGCCACCATACTTACAACGCCCACTTTGCCCCAACGGGCAATACTCCTGCTATTCCCGAATTAAATCCAAACAAACCGGGCGCCTGGGGGGGTCAGTTGGTTAAGCGACTGCCTTCGGCTCGGGTCATGATCCTGAAGGCCCGGGATCGAGTCCCGCATCGGGCTCCCTGCTCAGCGGGGAGTCTGCTTCTCCCTCTGACCCTCCCCCCTCTCATGTTCTCCCTCTCATTCTCTCTCAAATAAATAAATAAAATCTTAAAAAAAAAAAAATCGAAACAAACCCATTTGTGGTGGCAAAATAACTAGCCGTTTTACTTTTTAAGGTTAACAGTAACAATTACAAGTACTGGTTACTTAACTGCACATGTACGTTCTGTGCAAGTCTCTTCGGGCATGTCTTATTTCAAAATTTGGAACACCGTCCCAAGAACAAAAATACGAAATTTTAAAGCAGAATTGGGTGAGGGCCCAGATGCAGAGAAACGCAGCACTTACCTGAATTGGTATCACCACGGCAGCTGCGGGGACGAGCGTGGCACCGCAGTCTTCAGCCCCGGCGACAGCTATGTCGGATCTCGGAGCAGCCGGCGCAGCGTCTCTCTCCTCCCGTTACCTCAGGCAGGCCCAGCAATCCAGAGCTTCCGACCGCGGGAGGGAACCAACTTTCCAAGATGTCGCTGGAGGCCAACGCCGGAAGGCCCGCCCAGATGCCGTCCTTAGGCCGGAAGTGCCTCTCCTGAGCCCTCATTCACCCAGTAAAGGGGACGCGCGGCGCACTGCCTTCCGGGTAATGTAGTTCTGAGGGAGCCAGGGGATCCACGACGGTCTCCATTCCTGACCTCAGGAACTGCCCAGCCACACCAAGAAAGGCGCTGGGTAGGGATGGCTGCAGGCTTTGAGGAAGGGGCGGGGCTCCAGCTTCTTGGGTCACACCCAGATTACCATGGAATGTAGTCTGTGCTGATCACAGAAATGTACTGAGACATACGTATGATTTCTGATGTTCCCCCAACCTACAAATGGTTACTCAGACACAAAGTGCATCCACGCACAGCTGGGACCTAAAATACTGTCTTACTGCTTTTCAGGTACATGTTAGACTGAAACTTCAGAATCAAATGGAGTTTTTCTATTAGAAACAAGGTAGAGGGGCTCAGTCCGTTAAGCATCTGACTTTGGCTCAGGTCATGATCTCTGGGTCCTGGGATCAGCTTGCCTCCAGCTCACAGGGGAGTCTGCTTGACCCTCTCCCCCTCCTCCCACTTGTGCTCACTCTCAAATAAATCTTAAAGAACAAAACAAAAAGCTGATAATTATATCCAGCCCTTACTCCACGTATTACATTCTTTCTTAGATCCTAAGACCGATCTTAAAAGAGTGAGTGACTTACCACATGGGGAAAGGGGGCTTATGAACACTGAGACGAAAAGGATGAGGAGAAACTGGACACCTCACACACAGTTAGCAGTAATGTAAAATGGTGCCAGCATTATGGAAAACAGTTCCTCAAAAAAAAATGACCATATTACCATATGATCCAGCAGTTCTACTTTTGGGGGATATATGCAAAAATAATTGGAAAGCAAGGTGCTGAAGAAATCTTTGAAAGTAAGGTGTTAAAGAAATATTTGTACAAGCGTGCCCATAGTAGCATTATTCATAATACCCAAAAGAGGTAGAAGCAACTCCCGGTCCATGGACGGATGAATGGATAGAGAGAATGAATGGATAAAGAAAATATGCCATATACATACAATGAGATACTATTCAACCTTAAAGAGAAGGAAATTCAGACAGATTAACACACAAGATATAGCATGGATGAAACTTGACAAGGATACTATGCTATATGAAACAGAACAGTGGGTGTCAAGGGATTGAGGGAAGGGGAAAATGGCGAGTTGGGTAATGGATTTAAGTTTAACAAGATGAAAAGAGTTATAGATATCCATTGTAGGTGAATGTACTTAACATTCCTGAACCGAACCCTTAAAAACAAGATGGCAAATTTCATGTGATGTGTATTTTACCACAACTTTTAAAACAAAACTATGTAAAACAAAACCATGTACGAGTTTTTTTTCCAATGCTAATTTAGAACACACTTTTGGCTGACATCTTTCCCCATCTGCTCTACTCACGAGTTCAAGTTCTTTCCCAGATGCTGAATGAGTTGGGAGTCTTCGCTAAAAGAATTTCCCACATTCCCTACACGCACGCCTTGCTTATTAATGAGATTGGTTTGTACCTAAATACTTCCCCACTTTAGCTGCACTTGTAAAGTTTCCTCCAGCGTGCATTTTCTGGTGACCGACGAAGCAAGACTTTCTAACAAAGGCCTTGCTATATGCTGAACTCATAAAACCTCGGCCTGGTGTATTCTTTGGTGTTAAGTCAAGATTTTTGTGTAATTCCCTGCATTTTCTGATGCTGAAGGAGGTGGGACTTTCTGATGAAGGCCTTCCCACATTCACGGCACAAACAAGGCCCTTCTTCAATGTGACTGCTCTGCTGTTTAAGGAGACTGGAGTTTTGTGTGAAAGACTTCCTGCATTCACTGCACTCTTTCTACGCTATGAACTTCCTGGTGGCTAGTAAGTGTGGAGTTGTACCTAAAGATTTTCCCACATTGGCTGCATTTAAAAACCCTTTCTTGGGGCGCCTGGGTGGCTCAGTCGTTAAGCATCTGCCTTCGGCTCAGGTCATGATCCCAGGATCCTGGGATCGAGCCCTGCATCGGGCTCCCTGCTCTGCGGGAAGCCTGCTTCTCCCTCTCCCACTCCCCCTGCTTGTGTTCCCTCTCTCGCTGTGTCTCTGTCAAATAAATAAAATCTTTAAAACAAACAAAAAAACCCTTTCTTTACTGTGACTGCTGAAATGTTTACTGAGGTTAGAGTTGTACCTAAAAAATGTCCCACTTTCGCTACACTCTAAGGCCCTTCTGCAGCGTGCACTTTCTGGGACTCTACAAGCATGTCCTGTGGCTGAAGGCTTTCCCATACCCGCTGCACTTACAACCATTTTGTCCACTTTCAAAAGTTTCTCCACTCGGTGTCCCTGTGTGGCTTCAACCCACTGAGAGTGACTGGGCGGGGTGGGAGGGTGGGGGATGGGGAGAAAGACTGTAAAGTCCTCTCCACCCTCCCTCTATACCAAGGTCTTCTCTGCCATATAAACAGTGGTCCAAATGAAGGGCTCCCCTCATTTTCCTTTAGGGAAAGTTTATCTCTATTCTGCTGCTTCTGACGCTGCTGCAGGTTTGCCCCACAAATGTGCAGACCTCGCTCAGGGTGTGTTCCATCATGCTCAGCCAAGTGCAAAATGTCTTTCCAGAGCAGGACACACATCTCCCAGGGCTGGGACTTCTGGATGGATGGGCCTGGCTTTGGGGTCCTGACCTGTGACCCTCCTACAGAAACATCTTGCTCTGAAGGGGCCTCCTCATCCTGGGCTCCATGCCAGCAACCTGTAAGCAGAGAAATGCTGGTGAAGTGCCTGCTGACTTCATTGGGAGGAGGCGGCCCTATCGGGAAAGTGTGCCAGACACACCCACGGACGAGGCCACGGGACTGCTGACGGGCAAGGGGGACCCGAGACAGTGAGAGGAAGGCCTGCTGTGCAGGGCTCAGCCTGGCATGCTCCCATGATGGGAGAGCCCTGACTCTGGGGAAGGACACGAGGAAGGGGGAAGTGCAGGGACGAGAGGCGGGCTCCCCAACTCCCTCCTCTGCAAATGACTTTCAACAAGGCCAGAGCTGCTGGTGACTGGTGAGCACTGATGCAAGACTGGGTCCATACGCAGAAATGTGTGATTGCAACACAGCAGCTGGTGTTCAGAGACTATTTAAAGATATGTGCAGCCCTCCAAGGAAGCAGTGGAAGGCAAAAGATGAGAGCCCAACGTCAGAGTGGAAATATTAGTGGGAAAGAAAAGGTAAAAATGAGGTGTGGCCACTGTCCTAGGCATCACACGACGGTGGGCACGGGACAGATGCTCCGTGTGAGGGCCACATTCCTTTGAGCCTCTCTTGATGTTGCAGAAGTAATGTCCAACCTGTCAGGTACACGGGGCCCTCCTATTGCTCAATGTGAGCAACCACCTGGGCCTGAAGAGGCCAGTCCTTGGGGAAGACAGGGAAAGCGAGTGGCCAAGACCCACCCAGAGTGACCTACCTCACATCGACATCCCACATTCTAAATTTACAATGCCTTCAGAGGAAGGTCTTTAAAAAAAACAACCCAAACAGTCCCTACAAGTGGTGACCAGATCAGTGCCTTAAGTTACTGGGACAGGCAGTCCTGAAAGTATATTAGCAAGAGGGACGGGAAGGCCTGGGGCACAGAGGTTCCAAGCATGCAGAGAGAGGCACCCGACCACAGACAGGCAAGGGAACGGTGCCAAAACCCCCAGACCCACACAGGAGGCATTTCTTTGGCCTTCTCACGTGCCAGTCTGCACACAGAGCCCAGGGGGTACACTGCAAATGCAACTAGCATCCTCATCTGCCCCAGTCCTGCATCAGAACACCAAAGTCCCCTGGCATGAGAGAACAGCTCTCATTTTCAGGTATCTGCCCCCAACTCTGTTTCTTGCTTTAGCTCAGCCGCAGAGACCTGTGTGAGGATCTAGCTCATAAGCAAGCTTGACGTTCTCTCACCACCTGACCCTTGTTCAAAGCCCTAGACTAGCAATGCTTCTGGCTGATCCCATTTCCCTCAACTACTCTACCAGCCTGAATGAAACAATCCCAGCAAGAGTCACCAGGAACCCTGCTGCATCCACTGAGGGGTGAAAGGCCCCGTCCTGCCCCGGTATCTGGCCTTCACTGGAGAGGCACTTCAGCATCCATCTTATGTCCACTCAGAAGGCTTTACAACCTCCACCCTTCACCTCACATGCACACCCCCCCAACACGACTGTCCAGGTGCCCACCTGAGACACAGACTTAGCCCCCTCCTTCCCTTGCCTTGTCCCTAGTGGTGCTACCACCATAATATAAAGATGCCTCCTATGAAATCAGACCCACAGCTTTACTGGGGTCCACATGCCAAGTACTATACTGTGGTTGTCTCCAATCTGAAGGCCTCCACTGAACTCTAGATCTGTGGGTCCAACAGCCAACTGGACACATCCAAAAGTCTCTGGAACATTTCTGACGTAGCCAAGAATGGATTATTCACATTTCCTCTGAAAATCCCTTCTACCACTGACTTCCCACATCCTAATTGATGGAATATCCATTCTTCCAAATAAGGCCCCAAACAACAGGCCTGTTCCTCACTCCCCGTTTCCATGTCATCTCCCAGCTCCCTCTCTCTCCACATCAGAAAATGTTCTGCACTCTGTGCAGAACGCATCCAGAAGGCAACTCCCTCCTGTCTGGCCACTACCAGCAGTCACTCGCTGCAGTGTCCATCTGCAGACCCCCAGTCTGTCCACCACTCTGTAGCCACGGGAATCTGTTAAAATCTGGATCAGATCACCTCTCTCCTCAGCTCCAAACCTTCCCTAGGTCCCACTGTCCTCAGATTTGAGGCCCAGAACCTAAGGCTGTCATTCTAGGCCTGATTTCTGTGTGCCCTGACCTCTCACCCCACCACCTCGCCATCACACTCCCTAGCCCATCAGATATAATAGGAACGGGAAGCTTCCTAAACAACCCCAGCTAAGTTGCACCTGCAGGCATTTGAACACTCTGGATCTGTGCCCAGGATGCATGTTACATCCTACCCAGTCGGTTGTCAGCAATGCAGCTGACCCACGGAACCCAGACTGAGTTCAGGACCCTGGGCTTTGTGGAACCACAGGATTGTCCTGAAAGAGAGAGAACAGATGAAGATTCTCAGAACATCACCATTCCCTATATTGGGTCGCCTTAACCACAGGGGTGAAAATTAGGGTGGGTGAGAGCCTGGGACACCCTCTATTCATTGTTGCAGGGTCCAGAAGCATTTCTGCCACCACCATGGGACCCTGTGGAAGGAGGGAAGCCATGAGAAATGGGACCCATGGTAGGATCCTATAAGGTGAGCTGAACCACGGTCCAAACTGAGCTCCTCAGGCCTCACTGCTGCCTCTTACTAGCTGTGTGACTCTGGAAAGACTGAACCTTCCTGAGCATCAGTGCCCTTATTCCATAAAATGGGAAGAAGACGGTTTTCCACCTCAGAGGGCTGATACTGATACCACACCTACGAAGTACACACTATGTATCAGCTATCACTGTCCACAACATCAATGGTTTTGTCTATGTTTTCAGGGCAAGTGAAGTGGTAGGGCTTTAAAAATTTGATTGTGGGGTGTTATACGCAAACAATGAATCATGGAACACTCCATCAAAAACTAATGATGTAATGTATGGTGATTAACATAACAGTAAAAAATTAAAAAGAAATTTGATTGTGTATTCCTCCCACTTTTCAAAGGTTTAAGAGGATGTGTTACACAAAACTTCTATCATAACCCAATACTTAAAGGTAAGTTAACATTTAAACCATTAAGTATTTGGATAAATTTAAGTAATTCAGTGCATTCATTTCTAATTGCCTGCCTATGTGTACGTATTTGGAGGGTGGTTGCTTCATTAGTGTTCAAAGGGAGGCACTGAGCCCTACTAGTCTTGTACTATAATCCTCTGAAGATAGCATGCAGGGAGCCCTTGACTGGACAGTGGATGGGAGGTGAGGCGGTGGTACCCTGGTCAGGGACCCAGCTGCTCCACTAACCCAGCTGACCTTTGCCTTGTTCCATAGGGAGTGGTCTTGAAAGTCTGCTTAGCCTACAAGGCGGAGAAGCTACACCAACTCACACCTCAGTCTCCATGCCAGGCCAGCGCCTTACCTTACCTGGACCTCCCTTTCTACATACACACGCCAGAATTCATCCTACACCAGGACTGCTCCTTTCTGAAAGAGCATCAGGGATACATGCCCACCTGTGCCCTGCCCTCTGGTCTCAGCGCCCCCGGCCGCCGAACCTCACTGCAGAGCCCATCTGAAAGAACAACCTTAAGAGTCTCCTTCTTTAGGGGCATCTGAGTGGCTCAGTCAGTTAAGTGTCCAACTCTTGTTTTTGGCTTAGGTCATGATTTCAGGGTCCTGGGATTAAGCCCCACGTCAGGCTCCATGATGGGCAGGAAGCCTGCTTAAGATTCTCTCTCCCTCTGCCCCTCCCCCCCTAAAAAACAACAACAACGAACTTCAGATGGTCTTTCACCTCCCTCCTTTTGCTCACAGACATATTGGATGCAGCAGGAAATCGTCGACTCTATCTTTACGATCTATCCAAACTCATCACAGCTTTGCTCTAGTGCTGCTCTGGTCTAGCCCTACCACAAATTCTCCTGGATCTATTGCAGCGTCCTCCTCATGGGTCTCCCTGCCTCCATTTCCTATCCATTATTCAACAACTTGAAACTTCAAATCTGGAGACGCCTGGACGGCTCAGTCGGTTAAGTGTCTGCCTCAGCTCGGGTCATGATCCCAGAGTCCTGGGATCAAGTCCCACATCAAGCTTGCTGCTCAACAGGCAACCTGCTTCTCCCCTGCCTGCTGCTCCCCCTGCCTGTGCTTACTCTCTCTCTGGCAAATAAATAATATCTTAAAAACAAAAACAAAAAAAAACCTTCAAATCTGGATATGCCCCTAAATTAGGTCCCTGGAACCAATTCCAAGAAGTGTGTGTGTGTGGAACCAATTCCAAGAAGTGTGTGTGTGTGTGTGTGTGTGTGTGTGTGTGTAGACAGAGGGAGACAGAATCGTAAACAGACTCTGTGCTGAGCTCATAGCCTGAGGTGGGACTCAATCTCATGACCCTCAGATCACAACCTGAGCCGAAACCAAGAGTCGGATGCTTAACCGACTGTGCCACCCGGGTGCCCCAACACAAGGCAATTCTTAAAAGCCAGCAAGATGTCCAAGCATTCAATTCAATTCTGACACTATCAGGAAGTAGCATCAGATTCACAGGTTAACGTCAGTCCTAAAAGAGCGCACTCCCACCTTCAACACCCTGCCATTCCAGATGCCATTTGCAAGCCAGGCTGTTACTTGTGCTTCTCAAGACCCTCTCCTCAGGTTTAAGTGATCTGCTGGAATGGCTCACAAAACTCAGAAAAACATTTTTCTTTTTTTTTTTTAAAGATTTTATTTATTTATTGAATGAGAGAGAGAAAGCACATGAGAGGGGGGAGGGTCAGAGGGAGAAGCAGACTCCCCGCCGAGCAGGGAGCCCGATGCGGGACTCGATCCAGGGACTCCGGGAT
>NC_058418.1:1389701-1397084 GCF_002201575.2 Neomonachus schauinslandi
GCCGAGCAGGGAGCCCGATGCGGGACTCGATCCAGGGACTCCGGGATCATGACCCGAGCCGAAGGCAGTGGCTTAACCAACTGAGCCACCCAGGCGCCCCCAGAAAAACATTTTTCTTGCTAGATTACCAGTTCATTATAAAAGGATTAACTTGGGAATAGCCAGACGGAAGAGATGCATATGGCCAGGCAGGTATGAAGACAGGGCGCAGAGCGTCCAAGCTCTCTCCAGGTGCACCACTCTCTTCAAATCTCCGTGTTCACCAACCTGGAAGCTCTCTGAACCCTGTCCTTTAGGGTGTTTACGGAGACTGCATTATTACATAGCACGGTAGATTAAATCATTGGCTGTTGGCTATTGGTTCAACCTCCAGCCCCTCTCCCTTCCCCCAACGTGGGGGAAAATGGGAAATGGGAGGAACGAAAATTTCCAACTGTCTAATCACACGGCTGGTCCCCCCCCCCAATCCAACCACCGCCCGCAACCAGCTTAGGTGCTTCCAGTCTTCTCGTTCGTGCAGCAAAAGACAACTTTATCACTTCCAACACTTAGGAAATTCCAAAGTTTTTGGAAGCTGTGAGTCAAGAACTACGGACTAAGACCAGATATACACGAGAAATATATTTTGGTCATCTGAATGAACTAATATGTATTTTTCATAGGTCCCCATCGCAGCCCTCCCATTCCCGCCCCCTCCGACCTTCCGCGGACCCGGGGGCCCACGCCGCCACTGCAGACAACACTCCACCTCGCCCTCTGTTCCCCGCACACACAAGGGGCCGCGACTCGGGAGCACATGCCGGGATTCCCTCCACCGCACGCGCCGAGCCGGGACCCTACGCCGGGGCGCCCTCCGCTCCCGCCCCGCGGGCCTGGCTGCGGGGAGCTGGGCGGGCGCCCCTCCATCCGGGCTGCAGCGCTCGGGGCGGGGAGAAGGCTGAGGGCCCGGGGGTCGCAGCACCCACCTCAGCCGGCTTCACCGGCGCGGCCTCCGCCTCCGACCGGTCGGAAAAGCGGGGCAGGGAGCGGCGGGCGACCGGGCGGGGACGAGGGCGCCTCGCAGCCGCCTCCGCGGCGGGGACGACGCCTCTTCTGAAACTTCCCATCCGCGTCCAGCCAACCCGGAGATCCCCAGACCCTACGCCAGCCAAACAGGCCGAGAACGCGAAGACGCCCAACACCTCGAGGACGCCGCCGGAAGTCCCGCCCCACATGCGCAGCCGTAGGAAAAGGGCTCCAGGTCGCGCTTTCATTGGCTCAGCTCCCCATCACGGCTTGCCGCAGAGCCTTCTGGGTAATGTGTATTTCCCTGGCTGCTACTCCCCGCCCCTCCCCCCCCATCTGGGAGCCAGGTCCTTCCTGACTTAGGCGACGGAGGCCAGGGGACAGCATGGGGGTGCACCGGGAAATGGAGTTCCTGGGCTCCTATGATGTCGCGTGGAGTCGCTGGCAATTAAAGCGGCATGCCCAGATGGCCTCTGAGGGCAGTCTTGGTCAAGTGCCAGAAACAGAGATCTGTTATTACAGACTCTAAGAAGCACAGGAAATTCCCAAAGGCCGCACAACCAAAGGGACATACCATAGTATTTGTTACAAAATAAAATTCAACCAAGGAGTTTTGAAGATCTAATTGGCTTTATTAAACATCTTATCAACCAGGGAAAGCATGCAGATGCATTTTCCTTTAGAGGATGGAGAAGGCCCATGTGGCAGATTCCTTCATTGGTGCTGATCAGAAAATTCCTGACTGGTTAAGACTACATTTCTGGGGGAAGTGGAAATTGCGATTAGTTTAGGTATTAAGCCCCAGTTTGGGGACTTAGCCTGAATGACAATACTTAGGGCCTGTGGTTTTCTTTTTTTTTTTTTTAAGATTTTATTTATTTATTTGCTAGAGAGAGAGATAGCGTGGGCGACAGAGAGTGAGAGTACAAGAAGGGGGGAGCTGCAGCCAGAGGGAGAAGGAGAAGCAGGCTCCCCGCCGAGCAGGGAGCCCGATGCGGGACTCGATCCAGGGACTCCAGGATCATGACCTGAGCCGAAGGCAGCCGCTTAACCGACTGAGCCACCCAGGCGTCCCCCTGTGGTTTTCTAAACTCCATAATAACACTCAGCATCCACTCATAGCTCTCCACTTACCTTGTTGCTTGCCAAATACATGTTGACTGAAGTTTTGGAGGCTGTTTTATGACCTTCAATATGCTAGGTCAGGGACAAGAAAGAAAAGACCCTAGACAGGGCACGATGGGGAGTTGGAGGAGGGATATATTTCTGGCCTGGATAAATCAGTGACTGTTCGAATCCAGCAAGCAACACTTTTATTGAAATATATTTAGTACTTCATATCTTAGATATTTTCCATTTCTTTTGTTAACTTTAAAAATAAAACTGCCAGGGCGCCTGGGTGGCTCAGTCGGTTAAGCGACTGCCTTCGGCTCAGGTCATGATCCCAGGGTCCTGGGATCGAGTCCCGCATTGGGCTCCCCCTGCTCTGCGGGAAGCCTGCTTCTCCCTCTCCCTCTACTGTTCTCCCTGCTTGTGCTCTCTCGCTCTCTCTGTCAAATAAATAAATAAAATCTTTAAAAAAATAAATAAATAAAATAAAGTGGGTTTCTTGTAGATGACATGTAATTGGGTCTTGTGTTTTGATCCACTCTAATAGTCTTCCTTTAGATTGCATTTATTTTTTTTATTTTTTTAAAGATTTTATTTATTTATTTGACAGTGAGAGAAGGAACACAAATAGGGGGAGTGGGAGAGGGAGAAGCAGGCTTCCTGCCAAGCAGGGAGCCCGATGCGGGACTCGATCCCAGGACCCTGGGACCATGGCCTGAGCCGAAGGCAGTCGCTTAACCAACTGAGCCAGGCCAGGCGCCCCTAGATTGCATTTAGACATTCAAAGTAATTAATGATATAGTTGGATTACTAATCTACCACATTGGTTATTGTTTTCTTTTTATTGCCCTTGTAATTTGTTCCTGTTTTTGTCCTCCACCCTTTTCCTCCCTTTTGTAGTTTTAGCTGAGCATTTTACGGATTCCATTTTCTCTCCTTTTTACCATAACAGTTATACTTCCTTTTTTTTTTTATTTTGTTTAGGTGGTTGCTGCTTACAGGTACAGTATATATCTACAGCTAATCCAAATCCACTTTCAAGTAACACTACCATTTCACAGGTAGTGTGTGTACCTTAATATAACAAAATAATACTACTTCCTCTGTCTCATTCCTTGTATCGTTGCTGTTATTCATTTCACATATATATATTTGCACACATACATACTCAAGTACAGTGTTGCTATTATTTTTTGACAAACTAATGTGTTAGATCCGTTAAGAATAAGACAAATAAGTTATTTTACCTTCACTTATTCCTTTTTTGATGCTTTTTCTTTCTCTGTAGATCTGAGCTTCTGAGCTATGTCATTTTCCTTTTCTCTAAAGAACTTTTTTTTTTTTTTACATTTATTGCAAGGCAGGTCTACTAGCAACAAATTCTCTCCATTTTTGTTTTCCTGAGAAATTATTTCTCCTTCACTTTTGAAAGGATAATTTCACAGAGTATAGGATTCTAGGTTGGCGGAGTTTTTCTGTCAACATTTGAAATATTTCCCTCCACTCTTCTTGTTTGGATGGTTTCTGAAAAATTGGATGTCATTATCTTTGCTCTTCCAGAGGTGAAGTGTTTCCTTCCTCTGACTTCTTTCAGGGTTTTTTGTTTTTGTTTTTTTCATCTCTGATTATCTGTAGTTTGAAAATGATATGCCTAGGTGTAGTTTTTTCTTTTAGCGTCTTTTCTGCTTGGTGTTCTCTGAGCTTCCTGGATTGGTACCTGAATGTTTAAATTTGGGTAAATTGGGGGAAAAATCTCAGTCACTATTGTTTCAAACCTTTCTTCTGTTCCTTTCTCTCTTTCATTTTCTTCTGGTATTGCCATTATTCATGTTACACTTTTCCAGTTGTTCCATAGTCCTTGGATATTCTATTTTATTTTTTTTTAGTATATTTTCTGTATGTTTGCTTTTCAGTTTTGACCATTTCTATTGAAATACCCTCAAGCTCAAGATTCTTTTCTCAGCAATGTCTAGTCTACCAATAAGCCCATCAAAGGCATTTTTCATTTTTATTAGTGTTTTTGATCTGTTACTTTTTTTTCCCCTCAGAATTTCAATCTCTTTGCTTACATTACCGATCTGTTCTTGCATGCTGTATGCTTTATCCATCAGAGCCCTTATCATCTTAATGACAGTTTTTTAAATTCCTGGTCTGATACTTCCAACATCCCTGCCTTGTGTGAGTCTGGTTCTGATGCTTGCTCTGTTTCTTCAGATTTTGTTTTTAGCCTTTTAGTATGTGTTGTAATTTTTTCTTAATATTTGGACATGAGGCACTGGTAAAATAAACTGCTATAAATAGACTTTTCACAACGTGGTAGTAACTGGTGGTAAGTTATGAGAGGAAGCATACTATAGGACTACAATTAGGACTTTCAGTAAACCTTTGCTTCTGGGCTATGAATTTCATACATTTTTCCCAGTTCCAGCACCCCCACGTAAGTGGGACAAGATGGCTAGAGTGGCCTGCATTGGGGTATTTCCCAGGCTCTGAAAAGTCCCCAGCTGATTCTTCTGAGAGCAGTCCTTGTTAAGATCAGAATGTTCTGATGTATTTCAAATTCCCAAAAGTATGATGATTTATGTTCTCCTACCATAGCACTGGGGTTTGTGGAGGAGGGTCAGCTCCTGGGTTTCCTTCATTCTCTGTTCCTCTGTTGGACTAATTTGGGGAACAGCAGTTTGTCCTGCCACCTCACTTGTCTTACAGACCTAAGAAGAGTTGTTGATTTTCCATTATTTTCAGCTTACTTGTCAGGATGGAATGGGAACTTCCAGCTTCTTACATGCTGGGACAGAAAACAAAAGTCCCTGTCTTCTCATATTTTGTTCTAGTCTTTGTTTCTTACTAGGAATTTAGAATGTGCATGTCTATAATTACCTAAAACTAGCCTTATTTAGATATTTTAAGTATCTTCTCAATCACTCAAATCTTAAAAATTTGATGAAACAAAGTTTTTTTTAAATTTCAATTTATTTAAATTCTAGTTAGTAACATATATGGTACAATTGTTTTCAGGTGTAGAATTTAGTGATTCATGAAACAGAAAGTGTTAAATGTAAATATAAATTTAGATGATTTTTTCATTAAATATTTTGTTCATGTTGAGATTTGAAAAATGCAATCAGAGAGTGGAATTGGGAATTGTTTCCCATGTCTCACTCTCAAATTGTTTTCTTTCCCTTTCCTATTCTATAATGCTTGTTGCTTTCCTTTCTAAATTTCAAATTTCTCAATAAGGCACCTGGTTTGAAGATTACATGATGAAAAGATAACCTCAAGCAGGAAGAAATCGTACCAGCAGACTGCCTTTGGGCCTGAACTACAACATTTCCTTGATCCCCAGCCTGTTGGCCTATTCTGCAGATTTTCAATTTGCCAAGCAATCACAAATTTAGCTAATTCTTTAAAACACATCTCCCCCACCACCACACACACACCCTGATGGTTGTTTCTCTGGAGAACCTAATATACCACAGAACCGAACACTTAAAAATAACAAGATAGTACACTTTATGTGTATTTTACGCAATAACAAATATTTTTTTTAAATGCCCTAAGAATTTTTATGACACAAAGACATAGCTTAAAAACACTGCTAGAAAAAAAGAAGTCAAACAAGAATTTTCTAGAAAGTGGTTCAGATGGTTCAAAAACTTTTACTGATAATGAATTCATATGAAACTGAACTTAAATTTACTTTATTTAAACTTCACTTTCCCATTCTAAACAACTCTTTCGCTCAGTGATTAGCACCTTTGTTGTTTATAGACAATGCAGCTCTAATACGTAACACAGAGCCTTGTTATTTGATGTCATGCTTTTGCACACACAACGTCGATAATACTAAAAATACATATATGCACTCAGTGTAAACAGCTATACAACAGTAACTGTAGGATTCCCTTTATATGAAATTCTAGAAAATGCAAACTAGAGTGTCCACCTGGGGATGGCAAGTTGGGTAGGGCTGGGAGAGAGAGAATATGAAAAGGTGCTAATGGAAACTACAGGGCCTATGGATTACTCATTATCAAGACTCTGGTGATGCTCCCATTGTGCACACATATATGAAAATATATTTTACACTTTTAATAAATGCAGTTTATGTCAATACCTCAAGAAAGCTGTTAAGAAATAAAGATTCCATATAAAATCTGGATCTCCTCTTCCTCTAGAAATAATATAACATCTGGCAAATCTGTATTGACTCCATCAACACCCTTCCCTCTATCTTAGGTATGTCAACTCTGATTCCTTCTCAAAACAGAAGGAAATGCTCAGAGAAGAAAATGCTGACAAATGGAGAAATCATGCTAAGCAAAACAAGCCCGTCACAAAAAGACAAATACTGTATGATTCCACTCACGTATAGTACCCAGAGTAGCCGAATTCATAGAGATGGGGTATAAAACCACAGGAGCCAGGTGTGGCAGGGAGCGGGTAGGAGGAGCTGTTCCATGGGTATAGTTTCAGTTTTGCCAGATGAAAGGAATTCTGGAAATTAGTTTCATAAATATGTGAATTTTTTAAACTACTAAACTGTACAATTCAAAGACAGGGTAAACTGTGCTACATGTACTTTGCCACAACATAAATGTAAAATATATATTACAGTAGTTCCCAGCAACAAGTAAGAGCAGATATTTGGCTGAAGTCTTTCCCCCTACAATACTACAATACTCTCTGGCGTGGTGTGAACTTTTTGGTACTGAACAAGGTTAGAGTTTTAGATGAACAAATGCCCATATTTTTTGCACAAGTAAGGTCTTTTTCCATCGTGAATTCTCTGATGTGTAATGGGGCTGGAGTTGCACCTAAGACCTCACATTGACTGCACTCAGAAGGCCTTCCTCTGGTGACCTCTTGATGTCTAATGAATGGCGAGCTGTCCCAAAACAATTTTGCACATTCCCTTCTCATAAGGTGCTTCTCCAGTGTAATGAGCTTAGAGTGGTACCTAAAGGCTTCACCATATTCTCTGCACGCTTAAGTTTCTTTGCCAGTGTAATTCTCTGGTCAATGGCTTGGAGTTGTATCTCAAGATTTCCCCACATTTATGGTGCTCATAGACCTGTTTTCATTGTGGATTTTCTGGTGATGAACGAGGTGGGACTTTCTAATGAAGGCCTTCTGACATTTGCTGCACTCATAGGGCCTTTCTCCAGTGTGGATTTTCTGATGCTCAACAAGTATATGTTTGTGGCTAAAGGCTTTCCCGCATTCGCTGCACTCATAAGGCCTCTCTCCAGTGTGATTTCTCCAATG
>NC_058418.1:1397094-1401957 GCF_002201575.2 Neomonachus schauinslandi
GATTTCCCACATTCGCTGCACTCATAAGGCCTCTCTCCAGTGTGATTCTGCCAATGTTTAATGAGCTTCGACTTGAACCTAAAGAATTCCCCACATAAGCTGCACTCATAAGGTCTTTCTCCAGTGTGAACTCTTTGATGTCTAATAAGTGTAGAGGTGTACCTAAAGAATTTCCCACATTCACTGCACTCATAAGGCCTTTCTCCAGTGTGAACTCTCTGATGTTTAATGAGTGTGGAATTGTACCTAAAGAATTTTCCACATTCATTGCACTCATAAGGCTTTTCTGCAGTGTGAACTCTCTGATGTCTAATGAATGTGGAGCTGTACCTGAAAAATTTCCCACATTCGCTGCATTCATAAGGCCTCTCTCCAGTATGAACTCTCTCGTGTCGTATCAGGCGATAGTTGTACCTAAAGAATTTTCCACATTCTCTGCATTCATAAGGCCTTTCTCCATTGTGGATTCTCTGATGTTTCATGAAGTTGGCATTGTACTTAAAGAACTCCCCACATTTGCTACACTCATAAAGGCTTAATCCAGTGTGAACCCTCTGGTGACTAGTGAGTGTGGAGTTGTACCTAAAGAATTTCCCACATTCATTGCACTTAAAAGGCCTTTCTCCAGTGTGAATTTTCTGGTGCTGAACAAGGTGAAACTTTTTAATGAAGGCCATCCTACATTTGCTGCATTCGTAAGGTCTTACTCCAGTGTGAATTTTCTGGTGCTCAACAAGTACCTGTTTTTGGCTGAAGGCTTTCCCACACTGAGTGCACTTGTAATCCTTTTGTCCAGTTTCAAAGGCCTCCCCACACTCAGTGTCCCTGTGTGGCTTCAAAGCACCGTGAGGGGCCAGGTGCTGGAGAAAGCCTGCACTGGCTGGGAAGTCCTTCCCACCTCTGCTGCATGTGAAGCTACTCTCTGCCATGTGAACATTGTCGTTCACAGCAAAGGGAGGACTCCCCTCATCCCTTCTGGAAAAGCTGTCTCCAATCTGATCCTTTTGGTGCTGGTGCAGGTTTGCCCCACAAATGGACAGCTCTTGATCAGGGTACATTCCACCATGCTCAGCCGAGTGCAAAATGTCTTTCCAGACTGGGCCGCACATCTCCCAGAGCTGGGACTTCCGGATGGATGGGCCAGGCTTCGGAGTCCTGACCTGTGACTCTCCTACAGAAACATCTTGCTCTGAAGGGGCCTCCTCATCCTGGGCTCCATGCCAGCAACCTGTAAGCAGAGAAATGCTGGTGAAGTGCCTGCTGACTTCGTTGGGAGGAGGCGGCCCCATCGGGAATGTGTGCCAGACACACCCACGGACGAGGTCACTGGACCGCTGACGGGTGAGGGGGACTCAAGACAGTGAGAAGAAGGCCCGCTGTGCAAAGCTCAGCCTGGCAAGCTCCTGTGATGGGAGAGCCCTGACTCTGGGGAAGAACATAAGGGAGGGGTCCTGTCTTAGTCCATCTGGGTTGCCACAACAAAATACCACAGACTGGGTGGCTTATAAATGACAGAAATTTATTTCTCGCAGTTGTGGAGGCTGGAATTCTGAGAGCAGGGTGCCAGCATGGTTGGGTGAGGGCCCCCTCCCGGGCTGCCAACTTCTCACTGTGTCCTCACACAGCGGAAGGGGCTAGGGGGCTCTGTGGGCTCTCCTTTACAACAGCACTAATCCCATTCACGGGAGCTCTGCCCTCATGACCTAAGCACCCCGCAAAGGCACCAATTTCTAATACCACCACACCGGGCATGAAGTTTGCAACAAAGAAATGGTGGTGGGGTGGTGGGGCACAAACACTTAAAACAAAGCTGGTGCTATGCAGGGAGAAGAGGGAGGGTTTTCAAGTCACTCCTGTGCAAACGGCTATGGCTGCTGGTGACCGGTGAGCACGGTGCAGAAAACCGTAAACAGACCTAGAAATGCCAAACCACACGGAGATACTGCAACTCAAGAACTACTTAGGGATACGTGCAGGCCTCACAATATCCTAACTATAGCTCAAATGTTGGCGAGCCCTGCAAAGGGAGCAATGAAACAGAATCCGGGTGAAGGCCAACAGGCGTTGGAATGTGGTGGAAAGGGGATTCAAATTCAGCGTAGACATGAAAATGGAGAAGAAAAGGTAGAAATGAGGTGTGGCCCTTGGCCCTGGCATCACACAATGGTGGACAGAGGACAGGTTCCCAGCTCTGACACACACCCTTCCCCTGCTCCTTCCCACCAGGGCTGTGTACTTTTGAGTGTCTCTTGCCACTGACACAGTAATGTCCACCTATTAGGTACCTGGGGTCCTCCCCACTGCTCGAGGTGAGCACTGATGTGGCACCTGAGACAGGCCAGTCCTAGACGAAAGAAAGGAAAAGGCATGGCCAGTGTGCGCCCAGAGTAACCCAACACAGGATATCCAACATCTTAAAATTACAAGAACTTCACAGGAGAGACTGTAGAAACAACCCAGTGTTCCCCAAAATTAGTAATTAGGTTGGTGCCTGAAATTCCTAGCACAGGCAGGACCCAAGAAATGTCAGCAAGAGAACGGGGGAAAGCCTGGGGCACCATGGTTCCACGCATCTAGACTAAATGACCCAACCAGGGACAAGACAGGTCTGAGGGATCTCTCAGACAAACTTCAACATCTCTGACCTCTGAGCCTGATCTTGCAAGTGCTCAGAGCAGCAGGGATGGGACCGCGTGGGGGGAGTGGGTGCAGTGTGCACGGCCCAGTCCTGGCACCAGGAATCAGTAACTGGAAAGGAAGTAGTACCCACGGTCTTGTTGTGGAAAGGACAGAGCTGCCCCTGGACCAAAGAGGAAGAACAGAGCCCAGCCCAGGACATGGGGCGGGGGTGTACGGGCCTTACCCAGGGAGGACAGAAGCGCAAAGTTCTCCAACATCACAGCATGGTACAGAAATCGCTGAGCTTCATCAAGGAGGCCCCACTCTTCCTGGGAGAAATATATGGCCACGTCCTCGAAGACCACATGGCTCTGCCAAAGTTGGAACATTCGGTTCATGAGTAGCTTCTTGTGTTAACTGTGTCTCGAGGATTCTCTAATTATCTATTTGCCATCCGTTAATTACAGGGCTAAACGAACAGCCAAATGTATTTCTCTATCTCCCTCGCAATCCGGGGCCCACACTGAACCACCTCCTTCACTAACTCACACACCAAGTCAACACTTTCCCTGCCCTGTATCAGCCAGGGCCAGGTACCAGACAACCACGGACACCCCTTCTATCCTGAAAACTATAGAAAAGGTACACGAAATTTATAGAAAATAGCCATCCGTAAGCTTTTCACCGTACTCTTCTGGCATTTCTCCCAGAAAGTTCCATAAAGCCTCTGACCTAAGGAGTCCCTTTGCTGGCGTTTACGCTTCCTAACCCAAACTGGTGCTTCCTGTTACACGGTGTGCTCCCCACCCTCGAGAAACAGAATAAAAACCTTCTTTTAGTGTTGTTGGTCTCTCCATGTCATCACTCACCCATCTCCATAAATTAAAGTCCTGTGGGTGCAAGTATCTGATACACTTCTGTCACCAGGCCCTTCGGTCCTTCCTGCACACAGCCATCCCTGCTCGTCCTCCTCCCTGACTCCCCAGTGTGGAAGGGTCAGCAGCGGCTGGTGGCACTGCTGCCTGCTCTCGCCTCATTCCCATCGGTCACTGTGTCCAGAACACAGCATAAGACGTGAGTAGTGACGGAGCAGAAGAACATCATCTAGGTTGTGGGCCTGGCAATGCAGGGCTCTCCCTCCCTCCAGCCAGCCAGTTTCCCTGGGGTTCCCCAGGTCTTGTCTGAGAGGTAAGACTCAGACCCTCAAGTCAAACTCAGACTTCTCTCTCTCCCTTAAGCACGCAGAGCCAACCACTCACACTCCACCTCACCTGCATATTGGTCGTCGGACTCACGCCCCTCACAACTCCGACTCCTCCACAGACACCCCCAGCCCACACCACTGGCATTTCCTTCACGTCCTAACAGGCAAATACATCGAGGATCCAATTCAGCCCTGGCCCTGCCCCTGAACACCACAAGTCCAAAGGCCCCTAGCGCCAGGTCCAGCCCCAAGCCCTGCTTTGAAGGCCCGGCTCGGCAGGGAGTCTGCTTCTCCCTCTGACCCTCCTCTCTCTCATGCTCTCTGTCTCTCATTCTCTCTCTCTCAAAGAAATAAATAAAATCTTAAAAAAAAAAAAGTGCCTACTTGACACTTCTCCTGGGAATCTCTGGGGCATTTGTGACATAGACAAAAACTGACTCTTCATATTCCACCTGCAAATTCCTCATACCACTGACTTCCTCCGTTTTAGTTCAAGCATCCATCCTTCCTAACAAGGCCAAAAACCTGGGGGCATCCCCGACTTTTCCCTCTATCCCACCTCCTCATCTCCCTGAGCCTCCACATCCTGAAATTCGAGCAGCTCTAGCTGAAAACACATCCGGAAACCAGTGCCTCCTCTGCTTCCACAACCACCGCTCCTGTGTAGTCACCGCGACAACACTCCCCTGGACTGTGGCAAGCATTTCACTCACACCGCCGTCTGTCTCCCACGCTGTAGCCAAAGGGAACCTGTTAAAATCTCAGTCACAGCACCTTCCTCTTCTGTTTCAAACCTTCCCTACCTCCCACCAACCTCGATTAGAGGTCCAGAGCCCCAGGCTGTCACTCAAGGTCTGATACCTGTGCACCCCTACCCGACCCCAAGCTGGCTCCCCATTCTCACCAGCTATAAAAGAGACGTGCAGGGCGCCTGGGTGGCTCAGGTGGTTAAGTTGCCTTCGGCTCAGGTCATGATCCTGGAGTCCCGGGATTGAGTCCCGCATCGGGCTCCCTGCTCGGCGGGGGGTCTGCTTCTCCCT